>NW_027365480.1:0-110848 GCF_046119375.1 Phyllobates terribilis
TTCAGAATTGCACCTTGCAATGCGGAGAAATTACTGTTTGTGCATTTACAATATTCATTGATTTTTGCCATTGAAAAACATCATGTTATTCATATACCAGAAATGTTTGAAGCTACTGACTGAATGAAAGGAGCTGGCATCTCACTCTCTTTGAATCTTCTTTATCATGCTAAGAGGAGCAGGAAAAAGCAAAAAATTTCAGAATTGCACCTTGCAATGCGGAGAAATTTCTGTTTGTGCATTTACAATATTCATTGATTTTTGCCATTGAAAAACGTCCAGAAATGATTGAAGCTACTGACTGAATGAAAGGAGCTGGCATCTCACTCTCTTTGAATCTTCTTTATCATGCTAAGGGGAGCAGGAAAAAGCAAAAAATTTCAGAATTGCACCTTGCAATGCGGAGAAATTACTGTTTGTGCATTTACAATATTCATTGATTTTTGCCATTGAAAAACGTCCAGAAATGATTGAAGCTACTGACTGAATGAAAGGAGCTGGCATCTCACTCTCTTTGAATCTTCTTTATCATGCTAAGAGGAGCAGGAAAAAGCAAAAAATTTCAGAATTGCACCTTACAATGCGGAGAAATTACAGTTTGTGCATTTACAATATTCATTGATTTTTGCCATTGAAAAACGTCCAGAAATGATTGAAGCTACTGACTGAATGAAAGGAGCTGGCATCTCACTCTCTTTGAATCTTCTTTATCATGCTAAGAGGAGCAGGAAAAAGCAAAAAATTTCAGAATTGCACCTTGCAATGCGGAGAAATTACTGTTTGTGCATTTACAATATTCATTGATTTTTGCCATTGAAAAACGTCCAGAAATGATTGAAGCTACTGACTGAATGAAAGGAGCTGGCATCTCACTCTCTTTGAATTTTCTTTATCATGCTAAGAGGAGCAGGAAAACGCAAAAAATTTCAGAATTGCACCTTGCAATGTGGAGAAATTACAGTTTGTGCATTTACAATATTCATTGATTTTTGCCATTGAAAAACATGTTATTCATATACCAGAAATGTTTGAAGCTACTGACTGAATGAAAGGAGCTGGCACCTCACTCTCTTTGAATCTTCTTTATCATGCTAAGAGGAGCAGGAAAAAGCAAAAAATTTCAGAATTGCACCTTGCAATGCGGAGAAATTACTGTTTGTGCATTTACAATATTCATTGATTTTTGCCATTGAAAAACGTCCAGAAATGATTGAAGCTACTGACTGAAAAGAGCTGGCATCTCACTCTCTTTGAATCTTCTTTATCATGCTAAGAGGAGCAGGAAAAAGCAAAAAATTTCAGAATTGCTCCTTGCAATGCGGAGAAATTACTGTTTGTGCATTTACAATATTCATTGATTTTTGCCATTGAAAAACATGTTATTCATATACCAGAAATGTTTGAAGCTACTGACTGAATGAAAGGAGCTGGCACCTCACTCTCTTTGAATCTTCTTTATCATGCTAAGAGGAGCAGGAAAAAGCAAAAATTTCAGAATTGCACCTTGCAATGCGGAGAAATTACTGTTTGTGCATTTACAATATTCATTGATTTTTGCCATTGAAAAACGTCCAGAAATGATTGAAGCTACTGACTGAATGAAAGGAGCTGGCATCTCACTCTCTTTGAATCTTCTTTATCATGCTAAGAGGAGCAGGAAAAAGCAAAAAATTTCAGAATTGCACCTTGCAATGCGGAGAAATTACTGTTTGTGCATTTACAATATTCATTGATTTTTGCCATTGAAAAACGTCCAGAAATGATTGAAGCTACTGACTGAATGAAAGGAGCTGGCATCTCACTCTCTTTGAATCTTCTTTATCATGCTAAGAGGAGCAGGAAAAAGCAAAAAATTTCAGAATTGCACCTTGCAATGCGGAGAAATAACTGTTTGTGCATTTACAATATTCATTGATTTTTGCCATTGAAAAACGTTATTCATATACCAGAAATGTTTGAAGCTACTGACTGAATGAAAGGAGCTGGCACCTCACTCTCTTTGAATCTTCTTTATCATGCTAAGAGGAGCAGGAATAAGCAAAAAATTTCAGAATTGCACCTTGCAATGCGGAAAAATTACTGTTTGTGCATTTACAATATTCATTGATTTTTGCCATTGAAAAACGTCCAGAAATGATTGAAGCTACTGACTGAATGAAAGGAGCTGGCATCTCACTCTCTTTGAATCTTCTTTATCATGCTAAGAGGAGCAGGAAAAAGCAAAAAATTTCAGAATTGCACCTTGCAATGCGGAGAAATTACTGTTTGTGCATTTACAATATTCATTGATTTTTGCCATTGAAAAACGTCCAGAAATGATTGAAGCTACTGACTGATTGAAAGGAGCTGGCATCTCACTCTCTTTGAATCTTCTTTATCATGCTAAGATTAGCAGGAAAAAGCAAAAAATTTCAGAATTGCGCCTTGCAATGCGGACAAATTACTGTTTGTGCATTTACAAAATTCATTGATTTTTGCCATTGAAAAACATCATGTTATTCATTTACCAGAAATGATTGAAGCTACTGACTGAATGTAAGGAGCTGGCATCTCACTCTCTTTGAATCTTCTTTATCATGCTAAGAGGAGCAGGAAAAAGCAAAAAATTTCAGAATTGCACCTTGCAATGCGGAGAAATTACTGTTTGTGCATTTACAATATTCATTGATTTTTGCCATTGAAAAACGTCCAGAAATGATTGAAGCTACTGACTGAATGAAAGGAGCTGGCATCTCACTCTCTTTGAATCTTCTTTATCATGCTAAGAGGAGCAGGAAAAAGCAAAAAATTTCAGAATTGCACCTTGCAATGCGGAGAAATTACTGTTTGTGCATTTACAATATTCATTGATTTTTGCCATTGAAAAACATCATGTTATTCATATACCAGAAATGTTTGAAGCTACTGATTGAATGAAAGGAGCTGGCATCTCACTCTCTTTGAATCTTCTTTATCATGCTAAGAGGAGCAGGAAAAAGCAAAAAATTTCAGAATTGCACCTTGCAATGCGGAGAAATTACTGTTTGTGCATTTACAATATTCATTGATTTTTGCCATTGAAAAACGTCCAGAAATGATTGAAGCTACTGACTGAATGAAAAGAGCTGGCATCTCACTCTCTTTGAATCTTCTTTATCATGCTAAGAGGAGCAGGAAAAAGCAAAAAATTTCAGAATTGCACCTTGCAATGCGGAGAAATTACAGTTTGTGCATTTACAATATTCATTGATTTTTGCCATTGAAAAACGTCCAGAAATGATTGAAGCTACTGACTGAATGAAAGGAGCTGGCATCTCACTCTCTTTGAATCTTCTTTATCATGCTAAGAGGAGCAGGAAAAAGCAAAAAATTTCAGAATTGCTCCTTGCAATGCGGAGAAATTACTGTTTGTGCATTTACAATATTCATTGATTTTTGCCATTGAAAAACATGTTATTCATATACCAGAAATGTTTGAAGCTACTGACTGAATGAAAGGAGCTGGCACCTCACTCTCTTTGAATCTTCTTTATCATGCAAAGAGGAGCAGGAAAAAGCAAAAATTTCAGAATTGCACCTTGCAATGCGGAGAAATTACTGTTTGTGCATTTACAATATTCATTGATTTTTGCCATTGAAAACCGTCCAGAAATGATTGAAGCTACTGACTGAATGAAAGGAGCTGGCATCTCACTCTCTTTGAATCTTCTTTATCATGCTAAGAGGAGCAGGAAAAAGCAAAAAATTTCAGAATTGCACCTTGCAATGCGGAGAAATTACTGTTTGTGCATTTACAATATTCATTGATTTTTGCCATTGAAAAACGTCCAGAAATGATTGAAGCTACTGACTGAATGAAAGGAGCTGGCATCTCACTCTCTTTGAATCTTCTTTATCATGCTAAGAGGAGCAGGAAAAAGCAAAAAATTTCAGAATTGCACCTTGCAATGCGGAGAAATTACTGTTTGTGCATTTACAATATTCATTGATTTTTGCCATTGAAAAACGTCCAGAAATGATTGAAGCTACTGACTGAATGAAAGGAGCTGGCATCTCACTCTCTTTGAATCTTCTTTATCATGCTAAGAGGAGCAGGAAAAAGCAAAAAATTTCAGAATTGCACCTTGCAATGCGGAGAAATAACTGTGCATTTACAATATTCATTGATTTTTGCCATTGAAAAACGTTATTCATATACCAGAAATGTTTGAAGCTACTGACTGAATGAAAGGAGCTGGCACCTCACTCTCTTTCAATCTTCTTTATCATGCTAAGAGGAGCAGGAATAAGCAAAAAATTTCAGAATTGCACCTTGCAATGCGGAAAAATTACTGTTTGTGCATTTACAATATTCATTGATTTTTGCCATTGAAAAACGTCCAGAAATGATTGAAGCTACTGACTGAATGAAAGGAGCTGGCATCTCACTCTCTTTGAATCTTCTTTATCATGCTAAGAGGAGCAGGAAAAAGCAAAAAATTTCAGAATTGCACCTTGCAATGCGGAGAAATTACTGTTTGTGCATTTACAATATTCATTGATTTTTGCCATTGAAAAACGTCCAGAAATGATTGAAGCTACTGACTGATTGAAAGGAGCTGGCATCTCACTCTCTTTGAATCTTCTTTATCATGCTAAGAGGAGCAGGAAAAAGCAAAAAATTTCAGAATTGCGCCTTGCAATGCGGAGAAATTACTGTTTGTGCATTTACAAAATTCATTGATTTTTGCCATTGAAAAACATCATGTTATTCATTTACCAGAAATGATTGAAGCTACTGACTGAATGTAAGGAGCTGGCATCTCACTCTCTTTGAATCTTCTTTATCATGCTAAGAGAAGCAGGAAAAAGCAAAAAATTTCAGAATTGCACCTTGCAATGCGGAGAAATTACTGTTTGTGCATTTACAATATTCGTTGATTTTTGCCATTGAAAAACGTCCAGAAATGATTGAAGCTACTGACTGAATGAAAGGAGCTGGCATCTCACTCTCTTTGAATCTTCTTTATCATGCTAAGAGGAGCAGGAAAAAGCAAAAAATTTCAGAATTGCACCTTGCAATGCGGAGAAATTACTGTTTGTGCATTTACAATATTCATTGATTTTTGCCATTGAAAAACATCATGTTATTCATATACCAGAAATGATTGAAGCTACTGACTGAATGAAAGGAGCTGGCATCTCACTCTCTTTGAATCTTCTTTATCATGCTAAGAGGAGCAGGAAAAAGTAAAAAATTTCAGAATTGCACCTTGCAATGCGGAGAAATTACTGTTTGTGCATTTACAATATTCAATGATTTTTGCCATTGAAAAACGTCCAGAAATGATTGAAGCTACTGACTGAATGAAAGGAGCTGGCATCTCACTCTCTTTGAATCTTCTTTATCATGCTAAGAGGAGCAGGAAAAAGCAAAAAATTTCAGAATTGCACCTTGCAATGCGGAGAAATTACAGTTTGTGCATTTACAATATTCATTGATTTTTGCCATTGAAAAACGTCCAGAAATGATTGAAGCTACTGACTGAATGAAAGGAGCTGGCATCTCACTCTCTTTGAATCTTCTTTATCATGCTAAGAGGAGCAGGAAAAAGCAAAAAATTTCAGAATTGCTCCTTGCAATGCGGAGAAATTACTGTTTGTGCATTTACAATATTCATTGATTTTTGCCATTGAAAAACATGTTATTCATATACCAGAAATGTTTGAAGCTACTGACTGAATGAAAGGAGCTGGCACCTCACTCTCTTTGAATCTTCTTTATCATGCTAAGAGGAGCAGGAAAAAGCAAAAATTTCAGAATTGCACCTTGCAATGCGGAGAAATTACTGTTTGTGCATTTACAATATTCATTGATTTTTGCCATTGAAAACCGTCCAGAAATGATTGAAGCTACTGACTGAATGAAAGGAGCTGGCATCTCACTCTCTTTGAATCTTCTTTATCATGCTAAGAGGAGCAGGAAAAAGCAAAAAATTTCAGAATTGCACCTTGCAATGCGGAGAAATTACTGTTTGTGCATTTACAATATTCATTGATTTTTGCCATTGAAAAACGTCCAGAAATGATTGAAGCTACTGACTGAATGAAAGGAGCTGGCATCTCACTCTCTTTGAATCTTCTTTATCATGCTAAGAGGAGCAGGAAAAAGCAAAAAATTTCAGAATTGCACCTTGCAATGCGGAGAAATTACTGTTTGTGCATTTACAATATTCATTGATTTTTGCCATTGAAAAACGTCCAGAAATGATTGAAGCTACTGACTGAATGAAAGGAGCTGGCATCTCACTCTCTTTGAATCTTCTTTATCATGCTAAGAGGAGCAGGAAAAAGCAAAAAATTTCAGAATTGCAACTTGCAATGCGGAGAAATAACTGTTTGTGCATTTACAATATTCATTGATTTTTGCCATTGAAAAACGTTATTCATATACCAGAAATGTTTGAAGCTACTGACTGAATGAAAGGAGCTGGCACCTCACTCTCTTTCAATCTTCTTTATCATGCTAAGAGGAGCAGGAATAAGCAAAAAATTTCAGAATTGCACCTTGCAATGCGGAAAAATTACTGTGTGTGCATTTACAATATTCATTGATTTTTGCCATTGAAAAACGTCCAGAAATGATTGAAGCTACTGACTGAATGAAAGGAGCTGGCATCTCACTCTCTTTGAATCTTCTTTATCATGCTAAGAGGAGCAGGAAAAAGCAAAAAATTTCAGAATTGCACCTTGCAATGCGGAGAAATTACTGTTTGTGCATTTACAATATTCATTGATTTTTGCCATTGAAAAACGTCCAGAAATGATTGAAGCTACTGACTGATTGAAAGGAGCTGGCATCTCACTCTCTTTGAATCTTCTTTATCATGCTAAGAGGAGCAGGAAAAAGCAAAAAATTTCAGAATTGCGCCTTGCAATGCGGAGAAATTACTGTTTGTGCATTTACAAAATTCATTGATTTTTGCCATTGAAAAACATCATGTTATTCATTTACCAGAAATGATTGAAGCTACTGACTGAATGTAAGGAGCTGGCATCTCACTCTCTTTGAATCTTCTTTATCATGCTAAGAGAAGCAGGAAAAAGCAAAAAATTTCAGAATTGCACCTTGCAATGCGGAGAAATTACTGTTTGTGCATTTACAATATTCGTTGATTTTTGCCATTGAAAAACGTCCAGAAATGATTGAAGCTACTGACTGAATGAAAGGAGCTGGCATCTCACTCTCTTTGAATCTTCTTTATCATGCTAAGAGGAGCAGGAAAAAGCAAAAAATTTCAGAATTGCACCTTGCAATGCGGAGAAATTACTGTTTGTGCATTTACAATATTCATTGATTTTTGCCATTGAAAAACATCATGTTATTCATATACCAGAAATGATTGAAGCTACTGACTGAATGAAAGGAGCTGGCATCTCACTCTCTTTGAATCTTCTTTATCATGCTAAGAGGAGCAGGAAAAAGTAAAAAATTTCAGAATTGCACCTTGCAATGCGGAGAAATTACTGTTTGTGCATTTACAATATTCAATGATTTTTGCCATTGAAAAACGTCCAGAAATGATTGAAGCTACTGACTGAACGAAAGGAGCTGGCGTCTCACTCTCTTTGAATCTTCTTTATCATGCTAAGAGGAGCAGGAAAAAGCAAAAAAATTCAGAATTGCACCTTGCAATGCGGAGAAATTACTGTTTGTGCATTTACAATATTCATTGATTTTTGCCATTGAAAAACATCATGTTATTCATATACCAGAAATGTTTGAAGCTACTGACTGAATGAAAGGAGCTGGCATCTCACTCTCTTTGAATCTTTTTTATCATGCTAAGAGGAGCAGGAAAAAGCAAAAAATTTCAGAATTGCACCTTGCAATGCGGAGAAATTACTGTTTGTGCATTTACAATATTCATTGATTTTTGCCATTGAAAAACGTCCAGAAATGATTGAAGCTACTGACTGAATGAAAGGAGCTGGCATCTCACTCTCTTTGAATCTTCTTTATCATGCTAAGAGGAGCAGGAAAAAGCAAAAAATTTCAGAATTGCACCTTGCAATGCGGAGAAATTACTGTTTGTGCATTTACAATATTCATTGATTTTTGCCATTGAAAAACGTCCAGAAATGATTGAAGCTACTGACTGAATGAAAGGAGCTGGCATCTCACTCTCTTTGAATCTTCTTTATCATGCTAAGAGGAGCAGGAAAAAGCAAAAAATTTCAGAATTGCACCTTGCAATGCGGAGAAATTACTGTTTGTGCATTTACAATATTCATTGATTTTTGCCATTGAAAAACATCATGTTATTCATATACCAGAAATGATTGAAGCTACTGACTGAATGAAAGGAGCTGGCATCTCACTCTCTTTGAATCTTCTTTATCATGCTAAGAGGAGCAGGAAAAAGCAAAAAATTTCAGAATTGCACCTTGCAATGCGGAGAAATTACTGTTTGTGCATTTACAATATTCATTGATTTTTGCAATTGAAAAACGTCCAGAAATGATTGAAGCTACTGACTGAATGAAAGGAGCTGGCTTCTCACTCTCTTTGAATCTTCTTTATCATGCTAAGAGGAGCAGGAAAAAGCAAAAAATTTCAGAATTGCACCTTGCAATGCGGAGAAATTACTGTTTGTGCATTTACAATATTCATTGATTTTTGCCATTGAAAAACGTCCAGAAATGATTGAAGCTACTGACTGAATGAAAGGAGCTGGCATCTCACTCTCTTTGAATCTTGTTTATCATGCTAAGAGGAGCAGGAAAAAGCAAAAAATTTCAGAATTGCACCTTGCAATGCGGAGAAATTACTGTTTGTGCATTTAGAATGTTCATTGATTTTTGCCATTGAAAAACGTCCAGAAATGATTGAAGCTACTGACTGAATGAAAGGAGCTGGCATCTCACTCTCTTTGAATCTTCTTTATCATGCTAAGAGGAGCAGGAAAAAGCAAAAAATCTCAGAATTGCACCTTGCAATGCGGAGAAATTACTGTTTGTGCATTTACAATATTCATTGATTTTTGCCATTGAAAAACATCATGTTATTCATATACCAGAAATGATTGAAGCTACTGACTGAATGAAAGGAGCTGGCATCTCACTCTCTTTGAATCTTCTTTATCATGCTAAGAGGAGCAGGAAAAAGTAAAAAATTTCAGAATTGCACCTTGCAATGCGGAGAAATTACTGTTTGTGCATTTACAATATTCAATGATTTTTGCCATTGAAAAACGTCCAGAAATGATTGAAGCTACTGACTGAATGAAAGGAGCTGGCATCTCACTCTCTTTGAATCTTCTTTATCATGCTAAGAGGAGCAGGATAAAGCAAAAAATTTCAGAATTGCACCTTGCAATGCGGAGAAATTACTGTTTGTGCATTTACAATATTCATTGATTTTTGCCATTGAAAAACATCATGTTATTCATATACCAGAAATGTTTGAAGCTACTGACTGAATGAAAGGAGCTGGCATCTCACTCTCCTTGAATCTTCTTTATCATGCTAAGAGGAGCAGGAAAAAGCAAAAAATTTCAGAATTGCACCTTGCAATGCGGAGAAATTACTGTTTGTGCATTTACAATATTCATTGATTTTTGCCATTGAAAAACATCATGTTATTCATATACCAGAAATGTTTGAAGCTACTGACTGAATGAAAGGAGCTGGCATCTCACTCTCTTTGAATCTTCTTTATCATGCTAAGAGGAGCAGGAAAAAGCAAAAAATTTCAGAATTGCACCTTGCAATGCGGAGAAATTACTGTTTGTGCATTTACAATATTCATTGATTTTTGCCATTGAAAAACATCACGTTATTCATATACCAGAAATGATTGAAGCTACTGACTGAATGAAAGGAGCTGGCAGCTCACTCTCTTTGAATCTTCTTTATCATGCTAAGAGGAGCAGGAAAAAGCAAAAAATTTCAGAGTTGCACCTTGCAATGCGGAGAAATTACTGTTTGTGCATTTACAATATTCATTGATTTTTGCAATTGAAAAACGTCCAGAAATGATTGAAGCTACTGACTGAATGAAAGGAGCTGGCATCTCACTCTCTTTGAATCTTCTTTATCATGCTAAGAGGAGCAGGAAAAAGCTAAAAATTTCAGAATTGCACCTTGCAATGCGGAGAAATTACTGTTTGTGCATTTACAATATTCATTGATTTTTGCCATTGAAAAACATCATGTTATTCATATACCAGGAATGTTTGAAGCTACTGACTGAATGAAAGGAGCTGGCATCTCACTCTCTTTGAATCTTCTTTATCATGCTAAGAGGAGCAGGAAAAAGCAAAAAATTTCAGAATTGCACCTTGCAATGCGGAGAAATTACTGTTTGTGCATTTACAATATTCATTGATTTTTGCCATTGAAAAACGTCCAGAAATGATTGAAGCTACTGACTGAATGAAAGGAGCTGGCATCTCACTCTCTTTTAATCTTGTTTATCATGCTAAGAGGAGCAGGAAAAAGCAAAAAATTTCAGAATTGCACCTTGCAATGCGGAGAAATTACTGTTTGTGCATTTACAATATTCATTGATTTTTGCCATTGAAAAACGTCCAGAAATGATTGAAGCTACTGACTGAATGAAAGGAGCTGGCATCTCACTCTCTTTGAATCTTCTTTATCATGCTAAGAGGAGCAGGAAAAAGCAAAAAATTTCAGAATTGCACCTTGCAATGTGGAGAAATTACTGTTTGTGCATTTACAATATTCATTGATTTTTGCCATTGAAAAACATCATGTTATTCATATACCAGAAATGATTGAAGCTACTGACTGAATGAAAGGAGCTGGCATCTCACTCTCTTTGAATCTTCTTTATCATGCTAAGAGGAGCAGGAAAAAGTAAAAAATTTCAGAATTGCACCTTGCAATGCGGAGAAATTACTGTTTGTGCATTTACAATAATCAATGATTTTTGCCATTGAAAAACGTCCAGAAATGATTGAAGCTACTGACTGAATGAAAGGAGCTGGCATCTCACTCTCTTTGAATCTTCTTTATCATGCTAAGAGGAGCAGGAAAAAGCAAAAAATTTCAGAATTGCACCTTGCAATGCGGAGAAATTACTGTTTGTGCATTTACAATATTCATTGATTTTTGCCATTGAAAAACATCATGTTATTCATATACCAGAAATGATTGAAGCTACTGACTGAATGAAAGGAGCTGGCATCTCACTCTCTTTGAATCTTCTTTATCATGCTAAGAGGAGCAGGAAAAAGTAAAAAATTTCAGAATTGCACCTTGCAATGCGGAGAAATTACTGTTTGTGCATTTACAATATTCAATGATTTTTGCCTTTGAAAAACGTCCAGAAATGATTGAAGCTACTGACTGAACGAAAGGAGCTGGCATCTCACTCTCTTTGAATCTTCTTTATCATGCTAAGAGGAGCAGGAAAAAGCAAAAAATTTCAGAATTGCACCTTGCAATGCGGAGAAATTACTGTTTGTGCATTTACAATATTCATTGATTTTTGCCATTGAAAAACATCATGTTATTCATATACCAGAAATGATTGATGCTACTGACTGAATGAAAGGAGCTGGCATCTCACTCTCTTTGAATCTTCTTTATCATGCTAAGAGGAGCAGGAAAAAGCAAAAAATTTCAGAATTGCACTTTGCAATGCGGAGAAATTACTGTTTGTGCATTTACAATATTCATTGATTTTTGCCATTGAAAAACATCATGTTATTCATATACCAGAAATGTTTGAAGCTACTGACTGAATGAAAGGAGCTGGCATCTCACTCTCTTTGAATCTTCTTTATCATGCTAAGAGGAGCAGGAAAAAGCAAACAATTTCAGAATTGCACCTTGCAATGCGGAGAAATTACTGTTTGTGCATTTACAATATTCATTGATTTTTGCAATTGAAAAACGTCCAGAAATGATTGAAGCTACTGACTGAATGAAAGGAGCTGGCTTCTCACTCTCTTTGAATCTTCTTTATCATGCTAAGAGGAGCAGGAAAAAGCAAAAAATTTCAGAATTGCACCTTGCAATGCGGAGAAATTACTGTTTGTGCATTTACAATATTCATTGATTTTTGCCATTGAAAAACGTCCAGAAATGATTGAAGCTACTGACTGAATGAAAGGAGCTGGCATCTCACTCTCTTTGAATCTTGTTTATCATGCTAAGAGGAGCAGGAAAAAGCAAAAAATTTCAGAATTGCACCTTGCAATGCGGAGAAATTACTGTTTGTGCATTTAGAATGTTCATTGATTTTTGCCATTGAAAAACGTCCAGAAATGATTGAAGCTACTGACTGAATGAAAGGAGCTGGCATCTCACTCTCTTTGAATCTTCTTTATCATGCTAAGAGGAGCAGGAAAAAGCAAAAAATCTCAGAATTGCACCTTGCAATGCGGAGAAATTACTGTTTGTGCATTTACAATATTCATTGATTTTTGCCATTGAAAAACATCATGTTATTCATATACCAGAAATGATTGAAGCTACTGACTGAATGAAAGGAGCTGGAATCTCACTCTCTTTGAATCTTCTTTATCATGCTAAGAGGAGCAGGAAAAAGTAAAAAATTTCAGAATTGCACCTTGCAATGCGGAGAAATTACTGTTTGTGCATTTACAATATTCAATGATTTTTGCCATTGAAAAACGTCCAGAAATGATTGAAGCTACTGACTGAATGAAAGGAGCTGGCATCTCACTCTCTTTGAATCTTCTTTATCATGCTAAGAGGAGCAGGATAAAGCAAAAAATTTCAGAATTGCACCTTGCAATGCGGAGAAATTACTGTTTGTGCATTTACAATATTCATTGATTTTTGCCATTGAAAAACATCATGTTATTCATATACCAGAAATGTTTGAAGCTACTGACTGAATGAAAGGAGCTGGCATCTCACTCTCCTTGAATCTTCTTTATCATGCTAAGAGGAGCAGGAAAAAGCAAAAAATTTCAGAATTGCACCTTGCAATGCGGAGAAATTACTGTTTGTGCATTTACAATATTCATTGATTTTTGCCATTGAAAAACATCATGTTATTCATATACCAGAAATGTTTGAAGCTACTGACTGAATGAAAGGAGCTGGCATCTCACTCTCTTTGAATCTTCTTTATCATGCTAAGAGGAGCAGGAAAAAGCAAAAAATTTCAGAATTGCACCTTGCAATGCGGAGAAATTACTGTTTGTGCATTTACAATATTCATTGATTTTTGCCATTGAAAAACATCACGTTATTCATATACCAGAAATGATTGAAGCTACTGACTGAATGAAAGGAGCTGGCAGCTCACTCTCTTTGAATCTTCTTTATCATGCTAAGAGGAGCAGGAAAAAGCAAAAAATTTCAGAGTTGCACCTTGCAATGCGGAGAAATTACTGTTTGTGCATTTACAATATTCATTGATTTTTGCAATTGAAAAACGTCCAGAAATGATTGAAGCTACTGACTGAATGAAAGGAGCTGGCATCTCACTCTCTTTGAATCTTCTTTATCATGCTAAGAGGAGCAGGAAAAAGCTAAAAATTTCAGAATTGCACCTTGCAATGCGGAGAAATTACTGTTTGTGCATTTACAATATTCATTGATTTTTGCCATTGAAAAACATCATGTTATTCATATACCAGGAATGTTTGAAGCTACTGACTGAATGAAAGGAGCTGGCATCTCACTCTCTTTGAATCTTCTTTATCATGCTAAGAGGAGCAGGAAAAAGCAAAAAATTTCAGAATTGCACCTTGCAATGCGGAGAAATTACTGTTTGTGCATTTACAATATTCATTGATTTTTGCCATTGAAAAACGTCCAGAAATGATTGAAGCTACTGACTGAATGAAAGGAGCTGGCATCTCACTCTCTTTGAATCTTCTTTATCATGCTAAGAGGAGCAGGAAAAAGCAAAAAATTTCAGAATTGCACCTTGCAATGCGGAGAAATTACTGTTTGTGCATTTACAATATTCATTGATTTTTGCCATTGAAAAACATCATGTTATTCATATACCAGAAATGATTGAAGCTACTGACTGAATGAAAGGAGCTGGCATCTCACTCTCTTTGAATCTTCTTTATCATGCTAAGAGGAGCAGGAAAAAGTAAAAAATTTCAGAATTGCACCTTGCAATGCGGAGAAATTACTGTTTGTGCATTTACAATATTCAATGATTTTTGCCTTTGAAAAACGTCCAGAAATGATTGAAGCTACTGACTGAACGAAAGGAGCTGGCATCTCACTCTCTTTGAATCTTCTTTATCATGCTAAGAGGAGCAGGAAAAAGCAAAAAATTTCAGAATTGCACCTTGCAATGCGGAGAAATTACTGTTTGTGCATTTACAATATTCATTGATTTTTGCCATTGAAAAACATCATGTTATTCATATACCAGAAATGATTGATGCTACTGACTGAATGAAAGGAGCTGGCATCTCACTCTCTTTGAATCTTCTTTATCATGCTAAGAGGAGCAGGAAAAAGCAAAAAATTTCAGAATTGCACCTTGCAATGCGGAGAAATTACTGTTTGTGCATTTACTATATTCATTGATTTTTGCCATTGAAAAACATCATGTTATTCATATACCAGAAATGTTTGAAGCTACTGACTGAATGAAAGGAGCTGGCATCTCACTCTCTTTGAATCTTCTTTATCATGCTAAGAGGAGCAGGAAAAAGCAAACAATTTCAGAATTGCACCTTGCAATGCGGAGAAATTACTGTTTGTGCATTTACAATATTCATTGATTTTTGCAATTGAAAAACGTCCAGAAATGATTGAAGCTACTGACTGAATGAAAGGAGCTGGCTTCTCACTCTCTTTGAATCTTCTTTATCATGCTAAGAGGAGCAGGAAAAAGCAAAAAATTTCAGAATTGCACCTTGCAATGCGGAGAAATTACTGTTTGTGCATTTACAATATTCATTGATTTTTGCCATTGAAAAACGTCCAGAAATGATTGAAGCTACTGACTGAATGAAAGGAGCTGGCATCTCACTCTCTTTGAATCTTGTTTATCATGCTAAGAGGAGCAGGAAAAAGCAAAAAATTTCAGAATTGCACCTTGCAATGCGGAGAAATTACTGTTTGTGCATTTAGAATGTTCATTGATTTTTGCCATTGAAAAACGTCCAGAAATGATTGAAGCTACTGACTGAATGAAAGGAGCTGGCATCTCACTCTCTTTGAATCTTCTTTATCATGCTAAGAGGAGCAGGAAAAATCAAAAAATCTCAGAATTGCACCTTGCAATGCGGAGAAATTACTGTTTGTGCATTTACAATATTCATTGATTTTTGCCATTGAAAAACATCATGTTATTCATATACCAGAAATGATTGAAGCTACTGACTGAATGAAAGGAGCTGGAATCTCACTCTCTTTGAATCTTCTTTATCATGCTAAGAGGAGCAGGAAAAAGTAAAAAATTTCAGAATTGCACCTTGCAATGCGGAGAAATTACTGTTTGTGCATTTACAATATTCAATGATTTTTGCCATTGAAAAACGTCCAGAAATGATTGAAGCTACTGACTGAATGAAAGGAGCTGGCATCTCACTCTCTTTGAATCTTCTTTATCATGCTAAGAGGAGCAGGATAAAGCAAAAAATTTCAGAATTGCACCTTGCAATGCGGAGAAATTACTGTTTGTGCATTTACAATATTCATTGATTTTTGCCATTGAAAAACATCATGTTATTCATATACCAGAAATGTTTGAAGCTACTGACTGAATGAAAGGAGCTGGCATCTCACTCTCCTTGAATCTTCTTTATCATGCTAAGAGGAGCAGGAAAAAGCAAAAAATTTCAGAATTGCACCTTGCAATGCGGAGAAATTACTGTTTGTGCATTTACAATATTCATTGATTTTTGCCATTGAAAAACATCATGTTATTCATATACCAGAAATGTTTGAAGCTACTGACTGAATGAAAGGAGCTGGCATCTCACTCTCTTTGAATCTTCTTTATCATGCTAAGAGGAGCAGGAAAAAGCAAAAAATTTCAGAATTGCACCTTGCAATGCGGAGAAATTACTGTTTGTGCATTTACAATATTCATTGATTTTTGCCATTGAAAAACATCACGTTATTCATATACCAGAAATGATTGAAGCTACTGACTGAATGAAAGGAGCTGGCAGCTCACTCTCTTTGAATCTTCTTTATCATGCTAAGAGGAGCAGGAAAAAGCAAAAAATTTCAGAGTTGCACCTTGCAATGCGGAGAAATTACTGTTTGTGCATTTACAATATTCATTGATTTTTGCAATTGAAAAACGTCCAGAAATGATTGAAGCTACTGACTGAATGAAAGGAGCTGGCATCTCACTCTCTTTGAATCTTCTTTATCATGCTAAGAGGAGCAGGAAAAAGCTAAAAATTTCAGAATTGCACCTTGCAATGCGGAGAAATTACTGTTTGTGCATTTACAATATTCATTGATTTTTGCCATTGAAAAACATCATGTTATTCATATACCAGGAATGTTTGAAGCTACTGACTGAATGAAAGGAGCTGGCATCTCACTCTCTTTGAATCTTCTTTATCATGCTAAGAGGAGCAGGAAAAAGCAAAAAATTTCAGAATTGCACCTTGCAATGCGGAGAAATTACTGTTTGTGCATTTACAATATTCATTGATTTTTGCCATTGAAAAACGTCCAGAAATGATTGAAGCTACTGACTGAATGAAAGGAGCTGGCATCTCACTCTCTTTGAATCTTCTTTATCATGCTAAGAGGAGCAGGAAAAAGCAAAAAATTTCAGAATTGCACCTTGCAATGCGGAGAAATTACTGTTTGTGCATTTACAATATTCATTGATTTTTGCCATTGAAAAACATCATGTTATTCATATACCAGAAATGATTGAAGCTACTGACTGAATAAAAGGAGCTGGCATCTCACTCTCTTTGAATCTTCTTTATCATGCTAAGAGGAGCAGGAAAAAGTAAAAAATTTCAGAATTGCACCTTGCAATGCGGAGAAATTACTGTTTGTGCATTTACAATATTCAATGATTTTTGCCTTTGAAAAACGTCCAGAAATGATTGAAGCTACTGACTGAACGAAAGGAGCTGGCATCTCACTCTCTTTGAATCTTCTTTATCATGCTAAGAGGAGCAGGAAAAAGCAAAAAATTTCAGAATTGCACCTTGCAATGTGGAGATATTACTGTTTGTGCATTTACAATATTCATTGATTTTGCCATTGAAAAACGTCCAGAAATGTTTGAAGCTACTGACTGAATGAAAGGAGCTGGCATCTCACTCTCTTTGAATCTTCTTTATCATGCTAGGATTAGCAGGAAAAAGCAAAAAATTTCAGAATTGCACCTTGCAATGTGGAGATATTACTGTTTGTGCATTTACAATATTCATTGATTTTTGCCATTGAAAAACATGTTTTTCATATACCAGAAATGTTTGAAGCTACTGACGGAATGAAAGGAGCTGGCATCTCACTCTCTTTGAATCTTCTTTATCATGCTAGGATTAGCAGGAAAAAGCAAAAAATTTCAGAATTGCACCTTGCAATGTGGAGATATTACTGTTTGTGCATTTACAATATTCATTGATTTTTGCCATTGAAAAACATGTTTTTCATATACCAGAAATGTTTGAAGCTACTGACTGAATGAAAGGAGCTGGCATCTCACTGTCTTTGAATCTTCTTTATCATGCTAGAATTAACAGGAAAAAGCAAAAAATTTCAGAATTGCACCTTGCAATGTGGAGATATTACTGTTTGTGCATTTACAATATTCATTGATTTTGCCATTGAAAAACGTCCAGAAATGTTTGAAGCTACTGACTGAATGAAAGGAGCTGGCATCTCACTCTCTTTGAATCTTCTTTATCATGCTAGGATAAGCAGGAAAAAGCAAAAAATTTCAGAATTGCACCTTGCAATGTGGAGATATTACTGTTTGTGCATTTACAATATTCATTGATTTTTGCCATTGAAAAACATGTTTTTCATATACCAGAAATGTTTGAAGCTACTGACGGAATGAAAGGAGCTGGCATCTCACTCTCTTTGAATCTTCTTTATCATGCTAGGATTAGCAGGAAAAAGCAAAAAATTTCAGAATTGCACCTTGCAATGTGGAGATATTACTGTTTGTGCATTTACAATATTCATTGATTTTTGCCATTGAAAAACATGTTTTTCATATACCAGAAATGTTTGAAGCTACTGACTGAATGAAAGGAGCTGGCATCTCACTGTCTTTGAATCTTCTTTATCATGCTAGGATTAACAGGAAAAAGCAAAAAATTTCAGAATTGCACCTTGCAATGTGGAGATATTACTGTTTGTGCATTTACAATATTCATTGATTTTGCCATTGAAAAACGTCCAGAAATGTTTGAAGCTACTGACTGAATGAAAGGAGCTGGCATCTCACTCTCTTTGAATCTTCTTTATCATGCTAGGATTAGCAGGAAAAAGCAAAAAAATTTCAGAATTGCACCTTGCAATGTGGAGATATTACTGTTTGTGCATTTACAATATTCATTGATTTTTGCCATTGAAAAACATGTTTTTCATATACCAGAAATGTTTGAAGCTACTGACTGAATGAAAGGAGCTGGCATCTCACTCTCTTTGAATCTTCTTTATCATGCTAGGATAAGCAGGAAAAAGCAAAAAATTTCAGAATTGCACCTTGCAATGTGGAGATATTACTGTTTGTGCATTTACAATATTCATTGATTTTTGCCATTGAAAAACATGTTTTTCAAATACCAGAAATGTTTGAAGCTACTGACTTGAATGAAAGGAGCTGGCATCTCACTCTCTTTGAATCTTCTTTATCATGCTAGGATTAACAGGAAAAAGCAAAAAATTTCAGAATTGCACCTTGCAATGTGGAGATATTACTGTTTGTGCATTTACAATATTCATTGATTTTTGCCATTGAAAAACGTCCAGAAATGTTTGAAGCTACTGACTGAATGAAAGGAGCTGGTATCTCACTCTCTTTGAATCTTCTTTATCATGCTAGGATTAGCAGGAAAAAGCAAAAAATTTCAGAATTGCACCTTGCAATGTGGAGATATTACTGTTTATGCATTTACAATATTCATTGATTTTTGCCATTGAAAAACATGTTTTTCATATACAAGAAATGTTTGAAGCTACTGACTGAATGAAAGGAGCTGGCATCTCACTCTCTTTGAATCTTCTTTATCATGCTAGGATTAGCAGGAAAAAGCAAAAAATTTCAGAATTGCACCTTGCAATGTGGAGATATTACTGTTTGTGCATTTACAATATTCATTGATTTTTGCCATTGAAAAACGTCCAGAAATGTTTGAAGCTACTGACTGAATGAAATTAGCTGGCATCTCACTCTCTTTGAATCTTCTTTATCATGCTAGGATTAGCAGGAAAAAGCAAAAAATTTCAGAATTGCACCTTGCAATGTGGAGATATTACTGTTTGTGCATTTACAATATTCATTGATTTTTGCCATTGAAAAACATCATGTTATTCATATACCAGAAATGATTGAAGCTACTAACTGAATGAAAGGAGCTGGCATCTCACTCTCTTTGAATCTTCTTTATCATGCTAAGAGGAGCAGGAAAAAGTAAAAAATTTCAGAATTGCACCTTGCAATGCGGAGAAATTACTGTTTGTGCATTTACAATATTCAATGATTTTTGCCATTGAAAAACGTCCAGAAATGATTGAAGCTACTGACTGAATGAAAGGAGCTGGCATCTCACTCTCTTTGAATCTTCTTTATCATGCTAAGAGGAGCAGGAAAAAGTAAAAAATTTCAGAATTGCACCTTGCAATGCGGAGAAATTACTGTTTGTGCATTTACAATATTCAATGATTTTTGCCTTTGAAAAACGTCCAGAAATGATTGAAGCTACTGACTGAACGAAAGGAGCTGGCATCTCACTCTCTTAGAATCTTCTTTATCATGCTAAGAGGAGCAGGAAAAAGCAAAAAATTTCAGAATTGCACCTTGCAATGCGGAGAAATTACTGTTTGTGCATTTACAATATTCATTGATTTTTGCCATTGAAAAACATCATGTTATTCATATACCAGAAATGTTTGAAGCTACTGACTGAATGAAAGGAGCTGGCATCTCACTCTCTTTGAATCTTCTTTATCATGCTAAGAGGAGCAGGAAAAAGCAAAAAATTTCAGAATTGCACCTTGCAATGCGGAGAAATTACTGTTTGTGCATTTACAATATTCATTGATTTTTGCCATTGAAAAACGTCCAGAAATGATTGAAGCTACTGACTGAATGAAAGGAGCTGGCATCTCACTCTGAATTTTCTTTATCATGCTAAGAGGAGCAGGAAAAAGCAAAAAATTTCAGAATTGCACCTTGCAATGCGGAGAAATTACTGTTTGTGCATTTACAATATTCATTGATTTTTGCCATTGAAAAACGTCCAGAAATGATTGAAGCTACTGACTGAATGAAAGGAGCTGGCATCTCACTCTCTTTGAATCTTCTTTATCATGCTAAGAGGAGCAGGAAAAAGCAAAAAATTTCAGAATTGCACCTTGCAATGCGGAGAAATTACTGTTTGTGCATTTACAATATTCATTGATTTTTGACATTGAAAAACATCATGTTATTCATATACCAGAAATGATTGAAGCTACTGACTGAATGAAAGGAGCTGGCATCTCACTCTCTTTGAATCTTCTTTATCATGCTAAGAGGAGCAGGAAAAAGTAAAAAATTTCAGAATTGCACCTTGCAATGCGGAGAAATTACTGTTTGTGCATTTACAATATTCAATGATTTTTGCCATTGAAAAACGTCCAGAAATGATTGAAGCTACTGACTGAATGAAAGGAGCTGGCATCTCACTCTCTTTGAATCTTCTTTATCATGCTAAGAGGAGCAGGAAAAAGCAAAAAACTTCAGAATTGCACCTTGCAATGCGGAGAAATTACTGTTTGTGCATTTACAATATTCATTGATTTTTGCCATTGAAAAACATCATGTTATTCATATACCAGAAATGATTGAAGCTACTGACTGAATAAAAGGAGCTGGCATCTCACTCTCTTTGAATCTTCTTTATCATGCTAAGAGGAGCAGGAAAAAGTAAAAAATTTCAGAATTGCACCTTGCAATGCGGAGAAATTACTGTTTGTGCATTTACAATATTCAATGATTTTTGCCTTTGAAAAACGTCCAGAAATGATTGAAGCTACTGACTGAACGAAAGGAGCTGGCATCTCACTCTCTTTGAATCTTCTTTATCATGCTAAGAGGAGCAGGAAAAAGCAAAAAATTTCAGAATTGCACCTTGCAATGCGGAGAAATTACTGTTTGTGCATTTACAATATTCATTGATTTTTGCCATTGAAAAACATCATGTTATTCATATACCAGAAATGTTTGAAGCTACTGACTGAATGAAAGGAGCTGGCATCTCACTCTCTTTGAATCTTCTTTATCATGCTAAGAGGAGCAGGAAAAAGCAAAAAATTTCAGAATTGCACCTTGCAATGCGGAGAAATTACTGTTTGTGCATTTACAATATTCATTGATTTTTGCCATTGAAAAACGTCCAGAAATGATTGAAGCTACTGACTGAATGAAAGCAGCTGGCATCTCACTCTGAATTTTCTTTATCATGCTAAGAGGAGCAGGAAAAAGCAAAAAATTTCAGAATTGCACCTTGCAATGCGGAGAAATTACTGTTTGTGCATTTACAATATTCATTGATTTTGCCATTGAAAAACGTCCAGAAATGTTTGAAGCTACTGACTGAATGAAAGGAGCTGGCATCTCACTCTCTTTGAATCTTCTTTATCATGCTAGGATTAGCAGGAAAAAGCAAAAAAATTTCAGAATTGCACCTTGCAATGTGGAGATATTACTGTTTGTGCATTTACAATATTCATTGATTTTTGCCATTGAAAAACATGTTTTTCATATACCAGAAATGTTTGAAGCTACTGACTGAATGAAAGGAGCTGGCATCTCACTCTCTTTGAATCTTCTTTATCATGCTAGGATAAGCAGGAAAAAGCAAAAAATTTCAGAATTGCACCTTGCAATGTGGAGATATTACTGTTTGTGCATTTACAATATTCATTGATTTTTGCCATTGAAAAACATGTTTTTCAAATACCAGAAATGTTTGAAGCTACTGACTTGAATGAAATGAGCTGGCATCTCACTCTCTTTGAATCTTCTTTATCATGCTAGGATTAACAGGAAAAAGCAAAAAATTTCAGAATTGCACCTTGCAATGTGGAGATATTACTGTTTGTGCATTTACAATATTCATTGATTTTTGCCATTGAAAAACGTCCAGAAATGTTTGAAGCTACTGACTGAATGAAAGGAGCTGGTATCTCACTCTCTTTGAATCTTCTTTATCATGCTAGGATTAGCAGGAAAAAGCAAAAAATTTCAGAATTGCACCTTGCAATGTGGAGATATTACTGTTTATGCATTTACAATATTCATTGATTTTTGCCATTGAAAAACATGTTTTTCATATACAAGAAATGTTTGAAGCTACTGACTGAATGAAAGGAGCTGGCATCTCACTCTCTTTGAATCTTCTTTATCATGCTAGGATTAGCAGGAAAAAGCAAAAAATTTCAGAATTGCACCTTGCAATGTGGAGATATTACTGTTTGTGCATTTACAATATTCATTGATTTTTGCCATTGAAAAACGTCCAGAAATGTTTGAAGCTACTGACTGAATGAAATTAGCTGGCATCTCACTCTCTTTGAATCTTCTTTATCATGCTAGGATTAGCAGGAAAAAGCAAAAAATTTCAGAATTGCACCTTGCAATGTGGAGATATTACTGTTTGTGCATTTACAATATTCATTGATTTTTGCCATTGAAAAACATCATGTTATTCATATACCAGAAATGATTGAAGCTACTGACTGAATGAAAGGAGCTGGCATCTCACTCTCTTTGAATCTTCTTTATCATGCTAAGAGGAGCAGGAAAAAGTAAAAAATTTCAGAATTGCACCTTGCAATGCGGAGAAATTACTGTTTGTGCATTTACAATATTCAATGATTTTTGCCATTGAAAAACGTCCAGAAATGATTGAAGCTACTGACTGAATGAAAGGAGCTGGCATCTCACTCTCTTTGAATCTTCTTTATCATGCTAAGAGGAGCAGGAAAAAGTAAAAAATTTCAGAATTGCACCTTGCAATGCGGAGAAATTACTGTTTGTGCATTTACAATATTCAATGATTTTTGCCTTTGAAAAACGTCCAGAAATGATTGAAGCTACTGACTGAACGAAAGGAGCTGGCATCTCACTCTCTTAGAATCTTCTTTATCATGCTAAGAGGAGCAGGAAAAAGCAAAAAATTTCAGAATTGCACCTTGCAATGCGGAGAAATTACTGTTTGTGCATTTACAATATTCATTGATTTTTGCCATTGAAAAACATCATGTTATTCATATACCAGAAATGTTTGAAGCTACTGACTGAATGAAAGGAGCTGGCATCTCACTCTCTTTGAATCTTCTTTATCATGCTAAGAGGAGCAGGAAAAAGCAAAAAATTTCAGAATTGCACCTTGCAATGCGGAGAAATTACTGTTTGTGCATTTACAATATTCATTGATTTTTGCCATTGAAAAACGTCCAGAAATGATTGAAGCTACTGACTGAATGAAAGGAGCTGGAATCTCACTCTGAATTTTCTTTATCATGCTAAGAGGAGCAGGAAAAAGCAAAAAATTTCAGAATTGCACCTTGCAATGCGGAGAAATTACTGTTTGTGCATTTACAATATTCATTGATTTTTGCCATTGAAAAACGTCCAGAAATGATTGAAGCTACTGACTGAATGAAAGGAGCTGGCATCTCACTCTCTTTGAATCTTCTTTATCATGCTAAGAGGAGCAGGAAAAAGCAAAAAATTTCAGAATTGCACCTTGCAATGCGGAGAAATTACTGTTTGTGCATTTACAATATTCATTGATTTTTGACATTGAAAAACATCATGTTATTCATATACCAGAAATGATTGAAGCTACTGACTGAATGAAAG
Organism: Phyllobates terribilis; assembly: GCF_046119375.1. Taxonomy (NCBI): domain Eukaryota; kingdom Metazoa; phylum Chordata; class Amphibia; order Anura; family Dendrobatidae; genus Phyllobates; species Phyllobates terribilis. The sequence continues at coordinate 24,005 of NW_027365480.1, forward strand.
GAGCTGGCATCTCACTCTCTTTGAATCTTCTTTATCATGCTAAGAGGAGCAGGAAAAAGTAAAAAATTTCAGAATTGCACCTTGCAATGCGGAGAAATTACTGTTTGTGCATTTACAATATTCAATGATTTTTGCCATTGAAAAACGTCCAGAAATGATTGAAGCTACTGACTGAATGAAAGGAGCTGGCATCTCACTCTCTTTGAATCTTCTTTATCATGCTAAGAGGAGCAGGAAAAAGCAAAAAACTTCAGAATTGCACCTTGCAATGCGGAGAAATTACTGTTTGTGCATTTACAATATTCATTGATTTTTGCCATTGAAAAACATCATGTTATTCATATACCAGAAATGATTGAAGCTACTGACTGAATAAAAGGAGCTGGCATCTCACTCTCTTTGAATCTTCTTTATCATGCTAAGAGGAGCAGGAAAAAGTAAAAAATTTCAGAATTGCACCTTGCAATGCGGAGAAATTACTGTTTGTGCATTTACAATATTCAATGATTTTTGCCTTTGAAAAACGTCCAGAAATGATTGAAGCTACTGACTGAACGAAAGGAGCTGGCATCTCACTCTCTTTGAATCTTCTTTATCATGCTAAGAGGAGCAGGAAAAAGCAAAAAATTTCAGAATTGCACCTTGCAATGCGGAGAAATTACTGTTTGTGCATTTACAATATTCATTGATTTTTGCCATTGAAAAACATCATGTTATTCATATACCAGAAATGTTTGAAGCTACTGACTGAATGAAAGGAGCTGGCATCTCACTCTCTTTGAATCTTCTTTATCATGCTAAGAGGAGCAGGAAAAAGCAAAAAATTTCAGAATTGCACCTTGCAATGCGGAGAAATTACTGTTTGTGCATTTACAATATTCATTGATTTTTGCCATTGAAAAACGTCCAGAAATGATTGAAGCTACTGACTGAATGAAAGCAGCTGGCATCTCACTCTGAATTTTCTTTATCATGCTAAGAGGAGCAGGAAAAAGCAAAAAATTTCAGAATTGCACCTTGCAATGCGGAGAAATTACTGTTTGTGCATTTACAATATTCATTGATTTTTGCCATTGAAAAACGTCCAGAAATGATTGAAGCTACTGACTGAATGAAAGGAGCTGGCATCTCACTCTCTTTGAATCGTCTTTATCATGCTAAGAGGAGCAGGAAAAAGCAAAAAATTTCAGAATTGCACCTTGCAATGCGGAGAAATTACTGTTTGTGCATTTACAATATTCATTGATTTTTGCCATTGAAAAACATCATGTTATTCATATACCAGAAATGTTTGAAGCTACTGACTGAATGAAAGGAGCTGGCATCTCACTCTCTTTGAATCTTCTTTATCATGCTAAGAGGAGCAGGAAAAAGCAAAAAATTTCAGAATTGCACCTTGCAATGCGGAGAAATTACTGTTTGTGCATTTACAATATTCATTGATTTTTGCCATTGAAAAACATCATGTTATTCATATACCAGAAATGTTTGAAGCTACTGACTGAATGAAAGGAGCTGGCATCTCACTCTCTTTGAATCTTCTTTATCATGCTTGGATTAGCAGGAAAAAGCAAAAAATTTCAGAATTGCACCTTGCAATGTGGAGATATTACTGTTTGTGCATTTACAATATTCATTGATTTTTGCCATTGAAAAACATGTTTTTCATATACCAGAAATGTTTGAAGCTACTGACTGAATGAAAGGAGCTGGCATCTCACTCTCTTTGAATCTTCTTTATCATGCTAGGATTAGCAGGAAAAAGCAAAAAATTTCAGAATTGCACCTTGCAATGTGGAGATATTACTGTTTGTGCATTTACAATATTCATTGATTTTTGCCATTGAAAAACATGTTTTTCATATACCAGAAATGTTTGAAGCTACTGACTGAATGAAAGGAGCTGGCATCTCACTCTCTTTGAATCTTCTTTATCATGCTAGGATTAACAGGAAAAAGCAAAAAATTTCAGAATTGCACCTTGCAATGTGGAGATATTACTGTTTGTGCATTTACAATATTCATTGATTTTTGCCATTGAAAAACGTCCAGAAATGTTTGAAGCTACTGACTGAATGAAAGGAGCTGGCATCTCACTCTCTTTGAATCTTCTTTATCATGCTAGGATTAGCAGGAAAAAGCAAAAAATTTCAGAATTGCACCTTGCAATGTGGAGATATTGCTGTTTGTGCATTTACAATATTCATTGATTTTTGCCATTGAAAAACATGTTTTTCATATACAAGAAATGTTTGAAGCTACTGACTGAATGAAAGGAGCTGGCATCTCACTCTCTTTGAATCTTCTTTATCATGCTAGGATTAGCAGGAAAAAGCAAAAAATTTCAGAATTGCACCTTGCAATGTGGAGATATTACTGTTTGTGCATTTACAATATTCATTGATTTTTGCCATTGAAAAACGTCCAGAAATGTTTGAAGCTACTGACTGAATGAAAGGAGCTGGCATCTCACTCTCTTTGAATCTTCTTTATCATGCTAGTATTAGCAGGAAAAAGCAAAAAATTTCAGAATTGCACCTTGCAATGTGGAGATATTACTGTTTGTGCATTTACAATATTCATTGATTTTTGCCATTGAAAAACATGTTTTTCATATACCAGAAATGTTTGAAGCTACTGACGGAATGAAAGGAGCTGGCATCTCACTCTCTTTGAATCTTCTTTATCATGCTAGGATTAGCAGGAAAAAGCAAAAAATTTCAGAATTGCACCTTGCAATGTGGAGATATTACTGTTTGTGCATTTACAATATTCATTGATTTTTGCCATTGAAAAACATGTTTTTCATATACCAGAAATGTTTGAAGCTACTGACTGAATGAAAGGAGCTGGCATCTCACTGTCTTTGAATCTTCTTTATCATGCTAGGATTAACAGGAAAAAGCAAAAAATTTCAGAATTGCACCTTGCAATGTGGAGATATTACTGTTTGTGCATTTACAATATTCATTGATTTTGCCATTGAAAAACGTCCAGAAATGTTTGAAGCTACTGACTGAATGAAAGGAGCTGGCATCTCACTCTCTTTAAATCTTCTTTATCATGCTAGGATTAGCAGGAAAAAGCAAAAAAATTTCAGAATTGCACCTTGCAATGTGGAGATATTACTGTTTGTGCATTTACAATATTCATTGATTTTTGCCATTGAAAAACATGTTTTTCATATATCAGAAATGTTTGAAGCTACTGACTGAATGAAAGGAGCTGGCATCTCACTCTCTTTGAATCTTCTTTATCATGCTAGGATAAGCAGGAAAAAGCAAAAAATTTCAGAATTGCACCTTGCAATGTGGAGATATTACTGTTTGTGCATTTACAATATTCATTGATTTTTGCCATTGAAAAACATGTTTTTCATATACCAGAAATGTTTGAAGCTACTGACTTGAATGAAAGGAGCTGGCATCTCACTCTCTTTGAATCTTCTTTATCATGCTAGGATTAACAGGAAAAAGCAAAAAATTTCAGAATTGCACCTTGCAATGTGGAGATATTACTGTTTGTGCATTTACAATATTCATTGATTTTTGCCATTGAAAAACGTCCAGAAATGTTTGAAGCTACTGACTGAATGAAAGGAGCTGGTATCTCACTCTCTTTGAATCTTCTTTATCATGCTAGGATTAGCAGGAAAAAGCAAAAAATTTCAGAATTGCACCTTGCAATGTGGAGATATTACTGTTTGTGCATTTACAATATTCATTGATTTTTGCCATTGAAAAACATGTTTTTCATATACAAGAAATGTTTGAAGCTACTGACTGAATGAAAGGAGCTGGCATCTCACTCTCTTTGAATCTTCTTTATCATGCTAGGATTAGCAGGAAAAAGCAAAAAATTTCAGAATTGCACCTTGCAATGTGGAGATATTACTGTTTGTGCATTTACAATATTCATTGATTTTTGCCATTGAAAAACGTCCAGAAATGTTTGAAGCTACTGACTGAATGAAATTAGCTGGCATCTCACTCTCTTTGAATCTTCTTTATCATGCTAGGATTAGCAGGAAAAAGCAAAAAATTTCAGAATTGCACCTTGCAATGTGGAGATATTACTGTTTGTGCATTTACAATATTCATTGATTTTGCCATTGAAAAACGTCCAGAAATGTTTGAAGCTACTGACTGAATGAAAGGAGCTGGCATCTCACTCTCTTTGAATCTTCTTTATCATGCTAGGATAAGCAGGAAAAAGCAAAAAATTTCAGAATTGCACCTTGCAATGTGGAGATATTACTGTTTGTGCATTTACAATATTCATTGATTTTTGCCATTGAAAAACATGTTTTTCATATACCAGAAATGTTTGAAGCTACTGACTTGAATGAAAGGAGCTGGCATCTCACTCTCTTTGAATCTTCTTTATCATGCTAGGATTAACAGGAAAAAGCAAAAAATTTCAGAATTGCACCTTGCAATGTGGAGATATTACTGTTTGTGCATTTACAATATTCATTGATTTTTGCCATTGAAAAACGTCCAGAAATGTTTGAAGCTACTGACTGAATGAAAGGAGCTGGTATCTCACTCTCTTTGAATCTTCTTTATCATGCTAGGATTAGCAGGAAAAAGCAAAAAATTTCAGAATTGCACCTTGCAATGTGGAGATATTACTGTTTGTGCATTTACAATATTCATTGATTTTTGCCATTGAAAAACATGTTTTTCATATACCAGAAATGTTTGAAGCTACTGACGGAATGAAAGGAGCTGGCATCTCACTCTCTTTGAATCTTCTTTATCATGCTAGGATTAGCAGGAAAAAGCAAAAAATTTCAGAATTGCACCTTGCAATGTGGAGATATTACTGTTTGTGCATTTACAATATTCATTGATTTTTGCCATTGAAAAACATGTTTTTCATATACCAGAAATGTTTGAAGCTACTGACTGAATGAAAGGAGCTGGCATCTCACTGTCTTTGAATCTTCTTTATCATGCTAGGATTAACAGGAAAAAGCAAAAAATTTCAGAATTGCACCTTGCAATGTGGAGATATTACTGTTTGTGCATTTACAATATTCATTGATTTTTGCCATTGAAAAACATGTTTTTCATATACAAGAAATGTTTGAAGCTACTGACTGAATGAAAGGAGCTGGCATCTCACTCTCTTTGAATCTTCTTTATCATGCTAGGATTAGCAGGAAAAAGCAAAAAATTTCAGAATTGCACCTTGCAATGTGGAGATATTACTGTTTGTGCATTTACAATATTCATTGATTTTTGCCATTGAAAAACGTCCAGAAATGTTTGAAGCTACTGACTGAATGAAAGGAGCTGGCATCTCACTCTCTTTGAATCTTCTTTATCATGCTAGGATTAGCAGGAAAAAGCAAAAAATTTCAGAATTGCACCTTGCAATGTGGAGATATTACTGTTTGTGCATTTACAATATTCATTGATTTTTGCCATTGAAAAACATGTTTTTCATATACCAGAAATGTTTGAAGCTACTGACGGAATGAAAGGAGCTGGCATCTCACTCTCTTTGAATCTTCTTTATCATGCTAGGATTAGCAGGAAAAAGCAAAAAATTTCAGAATTGCACCTTGCAATGTGGAGATATTACTGTTTGTGCATTTACAATATTCATTGATTTTTGCCATTGAAAAACATGTTTTTCATATACCAGAAATGTTTGAAGCTACTGACTGAATGAAAGGAGCTGGCATCTCACTGTCTTTGAATCTTCTTTATCATGCTAGGATTAACAGGAAAAAGCAAAAAATTTCAGAATTGCACCTTGCAATGTGGAGATATTACTGTTTGTGCATTTACAATATTCATTGATTTTGCCATTGAAAAACGTCCAGAAATGTTTGAAGCTACTGACTGAATGAAAGGAGCTGGCATCTCACTCTCTTTAAATCTTCTTTATCATGCTAGGATTAGCAGGAAAAAGCAAAAAAATTTCAGAATTGCACCTTGCAATGTGGAGATATTACTGTTTGTGCATTTACAATATTCATTGATTTTTGCCATTGAAAAACATGTTTTTCATATATCAGAAATGTTTGAAGCTACTGACTGAATGAAAGGAGCTGGCATCTCACTCTCTTTGAATCTTCTTTATCATGCTAGGATAAGCAGGAAAAAGCAAAAAATTTCAGAATTGCACCTTGCAATGTGGAGATATTACTGTTTGTGCATTTACAATATTCATTGATTTTTGCCATTGAAAAACATGTTTTTCATATACCAGAAATGTTTGAAGCTACTGACTTGAATGAAAGGAGCTGGCATCTCACTCTCTTTGAATCTTCTTTATCATGCTAGGATTAACAGGAAAAAGCAAAAAATTTCAGAATTGCACCTTGCAATGTGGAGATATTACTGTTTGTGCATTTACAATATTCATTGATTTTTGCCATTGAAAAACGTCCAGAAATGTTTGAAGCTACTGACTGAATGAAAGGAGCTGGTATCTCACTCTCTTTGAATCTTCTTTATCATGCTAGGATTAGCAGGAAAAAGCAAAAAATTTCAGAATTGCACCTTGCAATGTGGAGATATTACTGTTTGTGCATTTACAATATTCATTGATTTTTGCCATTGAAAAACATGTTTTTCATATACAAGAAATGTTTGAAGCTACTGACTGAATGAAAGGAGCTGGCATCTCACTCTCTTTGAATCTTCTTTATCATGCTAGGATTAGCAGGAAAAAGCAAAAAATTTCAGAATTGCACCTTGCAATGTGGAGATATTACTGTTTGTGCATTTACAATATTCATTGATTTTTGCCATTGAAAAACGTCCAGAAATGTTTGAAGCTACTGACTGAATGAAATTAGCTGGCATCTCACTCTCTTTGAATCTTCTTTATCATGCTAGGATTAGCAGGAAAAAGCAAAAAATTTCAGAATTGCACCTTGCAATGTGGAGATATTACTGTTTGTGCATTTACAATATTCATTGATTTTGCCATTGAAAAACGTCCAGAAATGTTTGAAGCTACTGACTGAATGAAAGGAGCTGGCATCTCACTCTCTTTGAATCTTCTTTATCATGCTAGGATAAGCAGGAAAAAGCAAAAAATTTCAGAATTGCACCTTGCAATGTGGAGATATTACTGTTTGTGCATTTACAATATTCATTGATTTTTGCCATTGAAAAACATGTTTTTCATATACCAGAAATGTTTGAAGCTACTGACTTGAATGAAAGGAGCTGGCATCTCACTCTCTTTGAATCTTCTTTATCATGCTAGGATTAACAGGAAAAAGCAAAAAATTTCAGAATTGCACCTTGCAATGTGGAGATATTACTGTTTGTGCATTTAAAATATTCATTGATTTTTGCCATTGAAAAACGTCCAGAAATGTTTGAAGCTACTGACTGAATGAAAGGAGCTGGTATCTCACTCTCTTTGAATCTTCTTTATCATGCTAGGATTAGCAGGAAAAAGCAAAAAATTTCAGAATTGCACCTTGCAATGTGGAGATATTACTGTTTGTGCATTTACAATATTCATTGATTTTTGCCATTGAAAAACATGTTTTTCATATACCAGAAATGTTTGAAGCTACTGACGGAATGAAAGGAGCTGGCATCTCACTCTCTTTGAATCTTCTTTATCATGCTAGGATTAGCAGGAAAAAGCAAAAAATTTCAGAATTGCACCTTGCAATGTGGAGATATTACTGTTTGTGCATTTACAATATTCATTGATTTTTGCCATTGAAAAACATGTTTTTCATATACCAGAAATGTTTGAAGCTACTGACTGAATGAAAGGAGCTGGCATCTCACTGTCTTTGAATCTTCTTTATCATGCTAGGATTAACAGGAAAAAGCAAAAAATTTCAGAATTGCACCTTGCAATGTGGAGATATTACTGTTTGTGCATTTACAATATTCATTGATTTTGCCATTGAAAAACGTCCAGAAATGTTTGAAGCTACTGACTGAATGAAAGGAGCTGGCATCTCACTCTCTTTGAATCTTCTTTATCATGCTAGGATAAGCAGGAAAAAGCAAAAAATTTCAGAATTGCACCTTGCAATGTGGAGATATTACTGTTTGTGCATTTACAATATTCATTGATTTTTGCCATTGAAAAACATGTTTTTCATATACCAGAAATGTTTGAAGCTACTGACGGAATGAAAGGAGCTGGCATCTCACTCTCTTTGAATCTTCTTTATCATGCTAGGATTAGCAGGAAAAAGCAAAAAATTTCAGAATTGCACCTTGCAATGTGGAGATATTACTGTTTGTGCATTTACAATATTCATTGATTTTTGCCATTGAAAAACATGTTTTTCATATACCAGAAATGTTTGAAGCTACTGACTGAATGAAAGGAGCTGGCATCTCACTGTCTTTGAATCTTCTTTATCATGCTAGGATTAACAGGAAAAAGCAAAAAATTTCAGAATTGCACCTTGCAATGTGGAGATATTACTGTTTGTGCATTTACAATATTCATTGATTTTGCCATTGAAAAACGTCCAGAAATGTTTGAAGCTACTGACTGAATGAAAGGAGCTGGCATCTCACTCTCTTTGAATCTTCTTTATCATGCTAGGATTAGCAGGAAAAAGCAAAAAAATTTCAGAATTGCACCTTGCAATGTGGAGATATTACTGTTTGTGCATTTACAATATTCATTGATTTTTGCCATTGAAAAACATGTTTTTCATATACCAGAAATGTTTGAAGCTACTGACTGAATGAAAGGAGCTGGCATCTCACTCTCTTTGAATCTTCTTTATCATGCTAGGATTAACAGGAAAAAGCAAAAAATTTCAGAATTGCACCTTGCAATGTGGAGATATTACTGTTTGTGCATTTACAATATTCATTGATTTTTGCCATTGAAAAACGTTCAGAAATGTTTGAAGCTACTGACTGAATGAAAGGAGCTGGTATCTCACTCTCTTTGAATCTTCTTTATCATGCTAGGATTAGCAGGAAAAAGCAAAAAATTTCAGAATTGCACCTTGCAATGTGGAGATATTACTGTTTATGCATTTACAATATTCATTGATTTTTGCCATTGAAAAACATGTTTTTCATATACAAGAAATGTTTGAAGCTACTGACTGAATGAAAGGAGCTGGCATCTCACTCTCTTTGAATCTTCTTTATCATGCTAGGATTAGCAGGAAAAAGCAAAAAATTTCAGAATTGCACCTTGCAATGTGGAGATATTACTGTTTGTGCATTTACAATATTCATTGATTTTTGCCATTGAAAAACGTCCAGAAATGTTTGAAGCTACTGACTGAATGAAATTAGCTGGCATCTCACTCTCTTTGAATCTTCTTTATCATGCTAGGATTAGCAGGAAAAAGCAAAAAATTTCAGAATTGCACCTTGCAATGTGGAGATATTACTGTTTGTGCATTTACAATATTCATTTATTTTTGCCATTGAAAAACATGTTTTTCATATACCAGAAATGTTTGAAGCTACTGACTGAATGAAAGGAGCTGGTATCTCACTCTCTTTGAATCTTCTTTATCATGCTAGGATTAACAGGAAAAAGCAAAAAATTTCAGAATTGCACCTTGCAATGTGGAGATATTACTGTTTGTGCATTTACAATATTCATTGATTTTTGCCATTGAAAAACGTCCAGAAATGTTTGAAGCTACTGACTGAATGAAAGGAGCTGGCATCTCACTCTCTTTGAATCTTCTTTATCATGCTAGGATTAACAGGAAAAAGCTAAAAATTTCAGAATTGCACCTTGCAATGTGGAGATATTACTGTTTGTGCATTTACAATATTCATTGATTTTTGCCATTGAAAAACATGTTTTTCATATACCAGAAATGTTTGAAGCTACTGACTGAATGAAAGGAGCTGGCATCTCACTCTCTTTGAATCTTCTTTATCATGCTAGGATTAGCAGGAAAAAGCAAAAAATTTCAGAATTGCACCTTGCAATGTGGAGATATTACTGTTTGTGCATTTACAATATTCATTGATTTTTGCCATTGAAAAACATGTTTTTCATATACCAGAAATGTTTGAAGCTACTGACTGAATGAAAGGAGCTGGCATCTCACTCTCTTTGAATCTTCTTTATCATGCTAGGATTAGCAGGAAAAAGCAAAAAATTTCAGAATTGCACCTTGCAATGTGGAGATATTACTGTTTGTGCATTTACAATATTCATTGATTTTTGCCATTGAAAAACATGTTTTTCATATACCAGAAATGTTTGAAGCTACTGACTGAATGAAAGGAGCTGGCATCTCACTCTCTTTGAATCTTCTTTATCATGCTAGGATTAGCAGGAAAAAGCAAAAAATTTCAGAATTGCACCTTGCAATGTGGAGATATTACTGTTTGTGCATTTACAATATTCATTGATTTTTGCCATTGAAAAACATGTTTTTCATATACCAGAAATGTTTGAAGCTACTGACTGAATGAAAGGAGCTGGCATCTCACTCTCTTTGAATCTTCTTTATCATGCTAGGATTAACAGGAAAAAACAAAAAATTTCAGAATTGCACCTTGCAATGTGGAGATATTACTGTTTGTGCATTTACAATATTCATTGATTTTTGCCATTGAAAAACATGTTTTTCATATACCAGAAATGTTTGAAGCTACTGACTGAATGAAAGGAGCTGGCATCTCACTCTCTTTGAATCTTCTTTATCATGCTAGGATTAACAGGAAAAAGCAAAAAATTTCAGAATTGCACCTTGCAATGTGGAGATATTACTGTTTGTGCATTTACAATATTCATTGATTTTTGCCATTGAAAAACGTCCAGAAATGTTTGAAGCTACTGACTGAATGAAAGGAGCTGGCATCTCACTCTCTTTGAATCTTCTTTATCATGCTAGGATTAGCAGGAAAAAGCAAAAAATTTCAGAATTGCACCTTGCAATGTGGAGATATTACTGTTTGTGCATTTACAATATTCATTGATTTTTGCCATTGAAAAACGTCCAGAAATGTTTGAAGCTACTGACTGAATGAAAGGAGCTGGCATCTCACTCTCTTTGAATCTTCTTTATCATGCTAGGATTAGCAGGAAAAAGCAAAAAATTTCAGAATTGCACCTTGCAATGTGGAGATATTACTGTTTGTGCATTTACAATATTCATTGATTTTTGCCATTGAAAAACATGTTTTTCATATACCAGAAATGTTTGAAGCTACTGACTGAATGAAAGGAGCTGGCATCTCACTCTCTTTGAATCTTCTTTATCATGCTAGGATTAGCAGGAAAAAGCAAAAAATTTCAGAATTGCACCTTGCAATGTGGAGATATTACTGTTTGTGCATTTACAATATTCATTTATTTTTGCCATTGAAAAACATGTTTTTCATATACCAGAAATGTTTGAAGCTACTGACTGAATGAAAGGAGCTGGCATCTCACTCTCTTTAAATCTTCTTTATCATGCTAGGATTAACAGGAAAAAGCAAAAAATTTCAGAATTGCACCTTGCAATGTGGAGATATTACTGTTTGTGCATTTACAATATTCATTGATTTTTGCCATTGAAAAACGTCCAGAAATGTTTGAAGCTACTGACTGAATGAAAGGAGCTGGCATCTCACTCTCTTTGAATCTTCTTTATCATGCTAGGATTAGCAGGAAAAAGCAAAAAATTTCAGAATTGCACCTTGCAATGCGGAGAAATTACTGTTTGTGCATTTACAATATTCATTGATTTTTGCCATTGAAAAACATCAATCATTTCTGGTATATGAATTACATGATATTTTTCAATGGCAAAAATCAATGAATTTTGTAAATGCACAAACAGTAATTTCTCCGCATTGCAAGGCGCAATTCTGAAATTTTTTGCTTTTTCCTGCTCCTCTTAGCATGATAAATAAGATTCAAAGAGAGTGAGATGCCAGCTCCTTTCATTCAGTCAGTAGCTTCAATCATTTCTGGACATTTTTCAATGGCAAAAATCAATGAATATTGTAAATGCACAAACAGTAATTTCTCCGCATTGCAAGGTGCAATTCTGAATTTTTTTGCTTTTTCCTGCTCCTCTTAGCATGATAAAGAAGATTCAAAGAGAGTGAGATGCCAGCTCCTTTCATTCAGTCAGTAGCTTCAATCATTTCTGGACGTTTTTCAATGGCAAAAATCAATGAATATTGTAAATGCACAAACAGTAATTTCTCCGCATTGCAAGGTGCAATTCTGAAATTTTTTGCTTTTTCCTGCTCCTCTTAGCATGATAAAGAAGATTCAAAGAGAGTGAGATGCCAGCTCCTTTCATTCAGTCAGTACCTTCAATCATTTCTGGACGTTTTTCAATGGCAAAAATCAATGAATATTGTAAATGCACAAACAGTAATTTCTCCGCATTGCAAGGTGCAATTCTGAAATTTTTTGCTTTTTCCTGCTCCTCTTAGCATGATAAAGAAGATTCAAAGAGAGTGAGATGCCAGCTCCTTTCATTCAGTCAGTAGCTTCAATCATTTCTGGACGCTTTTCAATGGCAAAAATCAATGAATATTGTAAATGCACAAACTGTAATTTCTCCGCATTGCAAGGTGCAATTCTGAAATTTTTTGCTTTTTCCTGCTCCTCTTAGCATGATAAAGAAGATTCAAAGAGAGTGAGATGCCAGCTCCTTTCATTCAGTCAGTAGCTTCAATCATTTCTGGTATATGAATAACATGATGTTTTTCAATAGCAAAAATCAATGAATATTGTAAATGCACAAACAGTAATTTCTCCGCATTGCAAGGTGCAATTCTGAAATTTTTTGCTTTTTCCTGCTCCTCTTAGCATGATAAAGAAGATTCAAAGAGAGTGAGATGCCAGCTCCTTTCATTCAGTCAGTAGCTTCAATCATTTCTGGACGTTTTTCAATGGCAAAAATCAATGAATATTGTAAATGCACAAACAGTAATTTCTCCGCATTGCAAGGTGCAATTCTGAAATTTTTTGCTTTTTCCTGCTCCTCTTAGCATGATAAAGAAGATTCAAAGAGAGTGAGATGCCAGCTCCTTTCATTCAGTCAGTAGCTTCAATCATTTCTGGACGTTTTTCAATGGCAAAAATCAATGAATATTGTAAATGCACAAACTATAATTTCTCCGCATTGCAAGGTGCAATTCTGAAATTTTTTGCTTTTTCCTGCTCCTCTTAGCATGATAAAGAAGATTCAAAGAGAGTGAGATGCCAGCTCCTTTCATTCAGTCAGTAGCTTCAATCATTTCTGGTATATGAATAACATGATGTTTTTCAATAGCAAAAATCAATGAATATTGTAAATGCACAAACAGTAATTTCTCCGCATTGCAAGGTGCAATTCTGAAATTTTTTGCTTTTTCCTGCTCCTCTTAGCATGATAAAGAAGATTCAAAGAGAGTGAGATGCCAGCTCCTTTCATTCAGTCAGTAGCTTCAATCATTTCTGGACGTTTTTCAATGGCAAAAATCAATGAATATTGTAAATGCACAAACAGTAATTTCTCCGCATTGCAAGGTGCAATTCTGAAATTTTTTGCTTTTTCCTGCTCCTCTTAGCATGATAAACAAGATTCAAAGAGAGTGAGATGCCAGCTCCTTTCATTCAGTCAGTAGCTTCAATCATTTCTGGACGTTTTTCAATGGCAAAAATCATTGAATATTGTAAATGCACAAACAGTAATTTCTCCGCATTGCAAGGTGCAATTCTGAAATTTTTTGCTTTTTCCTGCTCCTCTTAGCATGATAAAGAAGATTCAAAGAGAGTGAGATGCCAGCTCCTTTCATTCAGTCAGTAGCTTCAAACATTTCTGGTATATGAATAACATGATGTTTTTCAATGGCAAAAATCAATGAATATTGTAAATGCACAAACAGTAATTTCTCCGCATTGCAAGGTGCAATTCTGAAATTTTTTGCTTTTTCCTGCTCCTCTTAGCATGATAAAGAAGATTCAAAGAGAGTGAGATGCCAGCTCCTTTCGTTCAGTCAGTAGCTTCAATCATTTCTGGACGTTTTTCAATGGCAAAAATCATTGAATATTATAAATGCACAAACAGTAATTTCTCCGCATTGCAAGGTGCAATTCTGAAATTTTTTACTTTTTCCTGCTCCTCTTAGCATGATAAAGAAGATTCAAAGAGAGTGAGATGCCAGCTCCTTTCATTCAGTCAGTAGCTTCAATCATTTCTGGTATATGAATAACATGATGTTTTTCAATGGCAAAAATCAATGAATATTGTAAATGCACAAACAGTAATTTCTCCGCATTGCAAGGTGCAATTCTGAAATTTTTTGCTTTTTCCTGCTCCTCTTAGCATGATAAAGAAGATTCAAAGAGAGTGAGATGCCAGCTCCTTTCATTCAGTCAGTAGCTTCAATCATTTCTGGACGTTTTTCAATGGCAAAAATCAATGAATATTGTAAATGCACAAACAGTAATTTCTCCGCATTGCAAGGTGCAATTCTGAAATTTTTTGCTTTTTCCTGCTCCTCTTAGCATGATAAAGAAGATTCAAAGAGAGTGAGATGCCAGCTCCTTTCATTCAGTCAGTAGCTTCAATCATTTCTGGACGTTTTTCAATGGCAAAAATCATTGAATATTGTAAATGCACAAACAGTAATTTCTCCGCATTGCAAGGTGCAATTCTGAAATTTTTTACTTTTTCCTGCTCCTCTTAGCATGATAAAGAAGATTCAAAGAGAGTGAGATGCCAGCTCCTTTCATTCAGTCAGTAGCTTCAATCATTTCTGGTATATGAATAACATGATGTTTTTCAATCGCAAAAATCAATGAATATTGTAAATGCACAAACAGTAATTTCTCCGCATTGCAAGGTGCAATTCTGAAATGTTTTGCTTTTTCCTGCTCCTCTTAGCATGATAAAGAAGATTCAAAGAGAGTGAGATGCCAGCTCCTTTCATTCAGTCAGTAGCTTCAATCATTTCTGGACGTTTTTCAATGGCAAAAATCAATGAATATTGTAAATGCACAAACAGTAATTTCTCCGCATTGCAAGGTGCAATTCTGAAATTTTTTGCTTTTTCCTGCTCCTCTTAGCATGACAAAGAAGATTCAAAGAGAGTGAGATGCCAGATCCTTTCCTTCAGTCAGTAGCTTCAATCATTTCTGGTATATGAATAACATGATGTTTTTCAATGGCAAAAATCAATGAATTTTGTAAATGCACAAACAGTAATTTCTCCGCATTGCAAGGCGCAATTCTGAAATTTTTTGCTTTTTCCTGCTCCTCTTAGCATGATAAAGAAGATTCAAAGAGAGTGAGATGCCAGCTCCTTTCATTCAGTCAGTAGCTTCAATCATTTCTGGACATTTTTCAATGGCAAAAATCAATGAATATTGTAAATGCACAAACAGTAATTTCTCCGCATTGCAAGGTGCAATTCTGAAATTTTTTGCTTTTTCCTGCTCCTCTTAGCGTGATAAAGAAGATTCAAAGAGAGTGAGATGCCAGCTCCTTTCATTCAGTCAGTAGCTTCAATCATTTCTGGACGTTTTTCAATGGCAAAAATCAATGAATATTGTAAATGCACAAACAGTAATTTCTCCGCATTGCAAGGTGCAATTCTGAAATTTTTTGCTTTTTCCTGCTCCTCTTAGCATGATAAAGAAGATTCAAAGAGAGTGAGATGCCAGCTCCTTTCATTCAGTCAGTAGCTTCAATCATTTCTGGACGTTTTTCAATGGCAAAAATCAATGAATATTGTAAATGCACAAACTGCAATTTCTCCGCATTGCAAGGTGCAATTCTGAAATTTTTTGCTTTTTCCTGCTCCTCTTAGCATGATAAAGAAGATTCAAAGAGAGTGAGATGCCAGCTCCTTTCATTCAGTCAGTAGCTTCAATCATTTCTGGTATATGAATAACATGATGTTTTTCAATGGCAAAAATCAATGAATATTGTAAATGCACAAACAGTAATTTCTCCGCATTGCAAGGTGCAATTCTGAAATTTTTTGCTTTTTCCTGCTCCTCTTAGCATGATAAAGAAGATTCAAAGAGAGTGAGATGCCAGCTCCTTTCATTCAGTCAGTAGCTTCAATCATTTCTGGACGTTTTTCAATGGCAAAAATCATTGAATATTGTAAATGCACAAACAGTAATTTCTCCGCATTGCAAGGTGCAATTCTGAAATTTTTTACTTTTTCCTGCTCCTCTTAGCATGATAAAGAAGATTCAAAGAGAGTGAGATGCCAGCTCCTTTCATTCAGTCAGTAGCTTCAATCATTTCTGGTATATGAATAACATGATGTTTTTCAATCGCAAAAATCAATGAATATTGTAAATGCACAAACAGTAATTTCTCCGCATTGCAAGGTGCAATTCTGAAATGTTTTGCTTTTTCCTGCTCCTCTTAGCATGATAAAGAAGATTCAAAGAGAGTGAGATGCCAGCTCCTTTCATTCAGTCAGTAGCTTCAATCATTTCTGGACGTTTTTCAATGGCAAAAATCAATGAATATTGTAAATGCACAAACAGTAATTTCTCCGCATTGCAAGGTGCAATTCTGAAATTTTTTGCTTTTTCCTGCTCCTCTTAGCATGACAAAGAAGATTCAAAGAGAGTGAGATGCCAGATCCTTTCCTTCAGTCAGTAGCTTCAATCATTTCTGGTATATGAATAACATGATGTTTTTCAATGGCAAAAATCAATGAATTTTGTAAATGCACAAACAGTAATTTCTCCGCATTGCAAGGCGCAATTCTGAAATTTTTTGCTTTTTCCTGCTCCTCTTAGCATGATAAAGAAGATTCAAAGAGAGTGAGATGCCAGCTCCTTTCATTCAGTCAGTAGCTTCAATCATTTCTGGACATTTTTCAATGGCAAAAATCAATGAATATTGTAAATGCACAAACAGTAATTTCTCCGCATTGCAAGGTGCAATTCTGAAATTTTTTGCTTTTTCCTGCTCCTCTTAGCATGATAAAGAAGATTCAAAGAGAGTGAGATGCCAGCTCCTTTCATTCAGTCAGTAGCTTCAATCATTTCTGGACGTTTTTCAATGGCAAAAATCAATGAATATTGTAAATGCACAAACAGTAATTTCTCCGCATTGCAAGGTGCAATTCTGAAATTTTTTGCTTTTTCCTGCTCCTCTTAGCATGATAAAGAAGATTCAAAGAGAGTGAGATGCCAGCTCCTTTCATTCAGTCAGTAGCTTCAATCATTTCTGGACGTTTTTCAATGGCAAAAATCATTGAATATTGTAAATGCACAAACAGTAATTTCTCCGCATTGCAAGGTGCAATTCTGAAATTTTTTACTTTTTCCTGCTCCTCTTAGCATGATAAAGAAGATTCAAAGAGAGTGAGATGCCAGCTCCTTTCATTCAGTCAGTAGCTTCAATCATTTCTGGTATATGAATAACATGATGTTTTTCAATCGCAAAAATCAATGAATATTGTAAATGCACAAACAGTAATTTCTCCGCATTGCAAGGTGCAATTCTGAAATGTTTTGCTTTTTCCTGCTCCTCTTAGCATGATAAAGAAGATTCAAAGAGAGTGAGATGCCAGCTCCTTTCATTCAGTCAGTAGCTTCAATCATTTCTGGACGTTTTTCAATGGCAAAAATCAATGAATATTGTAAATGCACAAACAGTAATTTCTCCGCATTGCAAGGTGCAATTCTGAAATTTTTTGCTTTTTCCTGCTCCTCTTAGCATGACAAAGAAGATTCAAAGAGAGTGAGATGCCAGATCCTTTCCTTCAGTCAGTAGCTTCAATCATTTCTGGTATATGAATAACATGATGTTTTTCAATGGCAAAAATCAATGAATTTTGTAAATGCACAAACAGTAATTTCTCCGCATTGCAAGGCGCAATTCTGAAATTTTTTGCTTTTTCCTGCTCCTCTTAGCATGATAAAGAAGATTCAAAGAGAGTGAGATGCCAGCTCCTTTCATTCAGTCAGTAGCTTCAATCATTTCTGGACATTTTTCAATGGCAAAAATCAATGAATATTGTAAATGCACAAACAGTAATTTCTCCGCATTGCAAGGTGCAATTCTGAAATTTTTTGCTTTTTCCTGCTCCTCTTAGCATGATAAAGAAGATTCAAAGAGAGTGAGATGCCAGCTCCTTTCATTCAGTCAGTAGCTTCAATCATTTCTGGACGTTTTTCAATGGCAAAAATCAATGAATATTGTAAATGCACAAACAGTAATTTCTCCGCATTGCAAGGTGCAATTCTGAAATTTTTTGCTTTTTCCTGCTCCTCTTAGCATGATAAAGAAGATTCAAAGAGAGTGAGATGCCAGCTCCTTTCATTCAGTCAGTAGCTACAATCATTTCTGGACGTTTTTCAATGGCAAAAATCAATGAATATTGTAAATGCACAAACTGCAATTTCTCCGCATTGCAAGGTGCAATTCTGAAATTTTTTGCTTTTTCCTGCTCCTCTTAGCATGATAAAGAAGATTCAAAGAGAGTGAGATGCCAGCTCCTTTCATTCAGTCAGTAGCTTCAATCATTTCTGGTATATGAATAACATGATGTTTTTCAATGGCAAAAATCAATGAATATTGTAAATGCACAAACAGTAATTTCTCCGCATTGCAAGGTGCAATTCTGAAATTTTTTGCTTTTTCCTGCTCCTCTTAGCATGATAAAGAAGATTCAAAGAGAGTGAGATGCCAGCTCCTTTCATTCAGTCAGTAGCTTCAATCATTTCTGGACGTTTTTCAATGGCAAAAATCAATGAATATTGTAAATGCACAAACTGCAATTTCTCCGCATTGCAAGGTGCAATTCTGAAATTTTTTGCTTTTTCCTGCTCCTCTTAGCATGATAAAGAAGATTCAAAGAGAGTGAGATGCCAGCTCCTTTCATTCAGTCAGTAGCTTCAATCATTTCTGGTATATGAATAACATGATGTTTTTCAATAGCAAAAATCAATGAATATTGTAAATGCACAAACAGTAATTTCTCCGCATTGCAAGGTGCAATTCTGAAATTTTTGGCTTTTTCCTGCTCCTCTTAGCATGATAAAGAAGATTCAAAGAGAGTGAGATGCCAGCTCCTTTCATTCAGTCAGTAGCTTCAATCATTTCTGGACGTTTTTCAATGGCAAAAATCAATGAATATTGTAAATGCACAAACAGTAATTTCTCCGCATTGCAAGGTGCAATTCTGAAATTTTTTGCTTTTTCCTGCTCCTCTTAGCATGATAAACAAGATTCAAAGAGAGTGAGATGCCAGCTCCTTTCATTCAGTCAGTAGCTTCAATCATTTCTGGACGTTTTTCAATGGCAAAAATCATTGAATATTGTAAATGCACAAACAGTAATTTCTCCGCATTGCAAGGTGCAATTCTGAAATTTTTTACTTTTTCCTGCTCCTCTTAGCATGATAAAGAAGATTCAAAGAGAATGAGATGCCAGCTCCTTTCATTCAGTCAGTAGCTTCAATCATTTCTGGTATATGAATAACATGATGTTTTTCAATCGCAAAAATCAATGAATATTGTAAATGCACAAACAGTAATTTCTCCGCATTGCAAGGAGCAATTCTGAAATTTTTTGCTTTTTCCTGCTCCTCTTAGCATGATAAAGAAGATTCAAAGAGAGTGAGATGCCAGCTCCTTTCATTCAGTCAGTAGCTTCAATCATTTCTGGACGTTTTTCAATGGCAAAAATCAATGAATATTGTAAATGCACAAACAGTAATTTCTCCGCATTGCAAGGTGCAATTCTGAAATTTTTTGCTTTTTCCTGCTCCTCTTAGCATGATAAAGAAGATTCAAAGAGAGTGAGATGCCAGCTCCTTTCCTTCAGTCAGTAGCTTCAATCATTTCTGGTATATGAATAACATGATGTTTTTCAATGGCAAAAATCAATGAATTTTGTAAATGCACAAACAGTAATTTCTCCGCATTGCAAGGCGCAATTCTGAAATTTTTTGCTTTTTCCTGCTCCTCTTAGCATGATAAAGAAGATTCAAAGAGAGTGAGATGCCAGCTCCTTTCATTCAGTCAGTAGCTTCAATCATTTCTGGACGTTTTTCAATGGCAAAAATCAATGAATATTGTAAATGCACAAACAGTAATTTCTCCGCATTGCAAGGTGCAATTCTGAAATTTTTTGCTTTTTCCTGCTCCTCTTAGCATGATAAAGAAGATTCAAAGAGAGTGAGGTGCCAGCTCCTTTCATTCAGTCAGGAGCTTCAAACATTTCTGGTATATGAATAACATGTTTTTCAATGGCAAAAATCAATGAATATTGTAAATGCACAAACAGTAATTTCTCCGCATTGCAAGGTGCAATTCTGAAATTTTTTGCTTTTTCCTGCTCCTCTTAGCATGATAAAGAAGATTCAAAGAGAGTGAGATGCCAGCTCCTTTCATTCAGTCAGTAGCTTCAATCATTTCTGGACGTTTTTCAATGGCAAAAATCAATGAATATTGTAAATGCACAAACTGTAATTTCTCCGCATTGCAAGGTGCAATTCTGAAATTTTTTGCTTTTTCCTGCTCCTCTTAGCATGATAAAGAAGATTCAAAGAGAGTGAGATGCCAGCTCCTTTCATTCAGTCAGTAGCTTCAATCATTTCTGG
Source organism: Phyllobates terribilis (assembly GCF_046119375.1). Lineage (NCBI taxonomy): Eukaryota > Metazoa > Chordata > Amphibia > Anura > Dendrobatidae > Phyllobates > Phyllobates terribilis. The sequence goes on from NW_027365480.1 coordinate 44,515, forward strand.
ACGTTTTTCAATGGCAAAAATCAACGAATATTGTAAATGCACAAACAGTAATTTCTCCGCATTGCTAGGTGCAATTCTGAAATTTTTTGCTTTTTCCTGCTCCTCTTAGCATGATAAAGAAGATTCAAAGAGAGTGAGATGCCAGCTCCTTTCATTCAGTCAGTAGCTTCAATCATTTCTGGACGTTTTTCAATGGCAAAAATCAATGAATATTGTAAATGCACAAACTGTAATTTCTCCGCATTGCAAGGTGCAATTCTGAAATTTTTTGCTTTTTCCTGCTCCTCTTAGCATGATAAAGAAGATTCAAAGAGAGTGAGATGCCAGCTCCATTCATTGAGTCAGTAGCTTCAATCATTTCTGGACGTTTTTCAATGGCAAAAATCAATGAATATTGTAAATGCACAAACAGTAATTTCTCCGCATTGCAAGGTGCAATTCTGAAATTTTTTGCTTTTTCCTGCTCCTCTTAGAATGATAAAGAAGATTCAAAGAGAGTGAGATGCCAGCTCCTTTCATTCAGTCAGTACCTTCAATCATTTCTGGACGTTTTTCAATGGCAAAAATCAATGAATATTGTAAATGCACAAACAGTAATTTCTCCGCATTGCAAGGTGCAATTCTGAAATTTTTTGCTTTTTCCTGCTCCTCTTAGCATGATAAAGAAGATTCAAAGAGAGTGAGATGCCAGCTCCTTTCATTCAGTCAGTAGCTTCAAACATTTCTGGTATATGAATAACATGATGTTTTTCAATGGCAAAAATCAATGAATATTGTAAATGCACAAACAGTAATTTCTCCGCATTGCAAGGTGCAAGTCTGAAATTTTTTGCTTTTTCCTGCTCCTCTTAGCATGATAAAGAAGATTCAAAGAGAGTGAGATGCCAGCTACTTTCATTCAGTCAGTAGCTTCAATCATTTCTGGACGTTTTTCAATGGTAAAAATCAATGAATATTGTAAATGCACAAACAGTAATTTCTCCACATTGCAAGGTGCAATTCTGAAATTTTTTGCTTTATCCTGCTCCTCTTAGCATGATAAAGAAGATTCAAAGAGATTGAGATGCCAGCTCCTTTCATTCAGTCAGTAGCTTCAAACATTTCTGGTATATGAATAACATGATGTTTTTCAATGGCAAAAATCAATGAATATTGTAAATGCACAAACAGTAATTTCTCCGCATTGCAAGGTGCAATTCTGAAATTTTTTGCTTTTTCCTGCTCCTCTTAGCATGATAAAGAAGATTCAAAGAGAGTGAGATGCCAGCTCCTTTCATTCAGTCAGTAGCTTCAAACATTTCTGGTATATGAATAACATGATGTTTTTCAATGGCAAAAATCAATGAATATTGTAAATGCACAAACAGTAATTTCTCCGCATTGCAAGGTGCAAGTCTGAAATTTTTTGCTTTTTCCTGCTCCTCTTAGCATGATAAAGAAGATTCAAAGAGAGTGAGATGCCAGCTACTTTCATTCAGTCAGTAGCTTCAATCATTTCTGGACGTTTTTCAATGGTAAAAATCAATGAATATTGTAAATGCACAAACAGTAATTTCTCCACATTGCAAGGTGCAATTCTGAAATTTTTTGCTTTTTCCTGCTCCTCTTAGCATGATAAAGAAGATTCAAAGAGAGTGAGATGCCAGCTCCTTTCATTCAGTCAGTAGCTTCAATCATTTCTGGATGTTTTTCAATGGCAAAAATCAATGAATATTGTAAATGCACAAACTGTAATTTCTCCGCATTGCAAGGTGCAATTCTGAAATTTTTTGCTTTTTCCTGCTCCTCTTAGCATGATAAAGAAGATTAAAAGAGAGTGAGATGCCAGCTCCTTTCATTCAGTCAGTAGCTTCAATCATTTCTGGACGTTTTTCAATGGCAAAAATCAATGAATATTGTAAATGCACAAACAGTAATTTCTCCGCATTGCAAGGTGCAATTCTGAAATTTTTTGCTTTTTCCTGCTCCTCTTAGCATGATAAAGAAGATTCAAAGAGAGTGAGATGCCAGCTCCTTTCATTCAGTACCTTCAATCATTTCTGGACGTTTTTCAATGGCAAAAATCAATGAATATTGTAAATGCACAAACAGTAATTTTTCCGCATTGCAAGGTGCAATTCTGAAATTTTTTGCTTTTTCCCGCTCCTCTTAGCATGATAAAGAAGATTCAAAGAGAGTGAGGTGCCAGCTCCTTTCATTCAGTCAGTAGCTTCAAACATTTCTGGTATATGAATAACATGTTTTTCAATGGCAAAAATCAATGAATATTGTAAATGCACAAACAGTAATTTCTCCGCATTGCAAGGTGCAATTCTGAAATTTTTTGCTTTTTCCTGCTCCTCTTAGCATGATAAAGAAGATTCAAAGAGAGTGAGATGCCAGCTCCTTTCATTCAGTCAGTAGCTTCAATCATTTCTGGACGTTTTTCAATGGCAAAAATCAATGAATATTGTAAATGCACAAACAGTAATTTCTCCGCATTGCAAGGTGCAATTCTGAAATTTTTTGCTTTTTCCTGCTCCTCTTAGCATGATAAAGAAGATTCAAAGAGAGTGAGATGCCAGCTCCTTTCATTCAGTCAGTAGCTTCAATCATTTCTGGACGTTTTTCAATGGCAAAAATCAATGAATATTGTAAATGCACAAACAGTAATTTCTCCGCATTGCAAGGTGCAATTCTGAAATTTTTTGCTTTTTCCTGCTCCTCTTAGCATGATAAAGAAGATTCAAAGAGAGTGAGATGCCAGCTCCTTTCATTCAGTCAGTAGCTTCAAACATTTCTGGTATATGAATAACATGATGTTTTTCAATGGCAAAAATCAATGAATATTGTAAATGCACAAACAGTAATTTCTCCGCATTGCAAGGTGCAAGTCTGAAATTTTTTGCTTTTTCCTGCTCCTCTTAGCATGATAAAGAAGATTCAAAGAGAGTGAGATGCCAGCTACTTTCATTCAGTCAGTAGCTTCAATCATTTCTGGACGTTTTTCAATGGTAAAAATCAATGTATATTGTAAATGCACAAACAGTAATTTCTCCACATTGCAAGGTGCAATTCTAAAATTTTTTGCTTTTTCCTGCTCCTCTTAGCATGATAAAGAAGATTCAAAGAGAGTGAGATGCCAGCTCCTTTCATTCAGTCAGTAGCTTCAAACATTTCTGGTATATGAATAACATGATGTTTTTCAATGGCAAAAATCAATGAATATTGTAAATGCACAAACAGTAATTTCTCCGCATTGCAAGGTGCAATTCTGAAATTTTTTGCTTTTTCCTGCTCCTCTTAGCATGATTCAAAGAGAGTGAGATGCCAGCTCCTTTCATTCAGTCAGTAGCTTCAATCATTTCTGGACATTTTTCAATGGCAAAAATCAATGAATATTGTAAATGCACAAACAGTAATTTCTCCGCATTGCAAGGTGCAATTCTGAAATTTTTTGCTTTTTCCTGCTCCTCTTAGCATGATTAAGAAGATTCAAAGAGAGTGAGATGTCAGCTCCTTTCATTCAGTCAGTAGCTTCAAACATTTCTGGTATATGAATAACATGATGTTTTTCAATGGCAAAAATCAATGAATATTGTAAATGCACAAACAGTAATTTCTCCGCATTGCAAGGTGCAATTCTGAAATTTTTTGCTTTTTCCTGCTCCTCTTAGCATGATAAAGAAGATTCAAAGAGAGTGAGATGCCAGCTCCTTTCATTCAGTCAGTAGCTTCAAACATTTCTGGTATATGAATAACATGATGTTTTTCAATGGCAAAAATCAATGAATATTGTAAATGCACAAATAGTAATTTCTCCGCATTGCAAGGTGCAAGTCTGAAATTTTTTGCTTTTTCCTGCTCCTCTTAGCATGATAAAGAAGATTCAAAGAGAGTGAGATGCCAGCTACTTTCATTCAGTCAGTAGCTTCAATCATTTCTGGACGTTTTTCAATGGTAAAAATCAATGAATATTGTAAATGCACAAACAGTAATGTCTCCACATTGCAAGGTGCAATTCTGAAATTTTTTGCTTTTTCCTGCTCCTCTTAGCATGATAAAGAAGATTCAAAGAGATTGAGATGCCAGCTCCTTTCATTCAGTCAGTAGCTTCAAACATTTCTTGTATATGAATAACATGATGTTTTTCAATGGCAAAAATCAATGAATATTGTAAATGCACAAACAGTAATTTCTCCGCATTGCAAGGTGCAATTCTGAAATTTTTTGCTTTTTCCTGCTCCTCTTAGCATGATAAAGAAGATTCAAAGAGAGTGAGATGCCAGCTCCTTTCATTCAGTCAGTAGCTTCAAACATTTCTGGTATATGAATAACATGATGTTTTTCAATGGCAAAAATCAATGAATATTGTAAATGCACAAACAGTAATTTCTCCGCATTGCAAGGTGCAAGTCTGAAATTTTTTGCTTTTTCCTGCTCCTCTTAGCATGATAAAGAAAATTCAAAGAGAGTGAGATGCCAGCTACTTTCATTCAGTCAGTAGCTTCAATCATTTCTGGACGTTTTTCAATGGTAAAAATCAATGAATATTGTAAATGCACAAACAGTAATTTCTCCACATTGCAAGGTGCAATTCTGAAATTTTTTGCTTTTTCCTGCTCCTCTTAGCATGATAAAGAAGATTCAAAGAGAGTGAGATGCCAGCTCCTTTCATTCAGTCAGTAGCTTCAATCATTTCTGGACGTTTCTCAATGGCAAAAATCAATGAATATTGTAAATGCACAAACTGTAATTTCTCCGCATTGCAAGGTGCAATTCTGAAATTTTTTGCTTTTTCCTGCTCCTCTTAGCATGATAAAGAAGATTCAAAGAGAGTGAGATGCCAGCTCCTTTCATTCAGTCAGTAGCTTCAATCATTTCTGGACGTTTTTCAATGGCAAAAATCAATGAATATTGTAAATGCACAAACAGTAATTTCTCCGCATTGCAAGGTGCAATTCTGAAATTTTTTGCTTTTTCCTGCTCCTCTTAGCATGATAAAGAAGATTCAAAGAGAGTGAGATGCCAGCTCCTTTCATTCAGTCAGTACCTTCAATCATTTCTGGACGTTTTTCAATGGCAAAAATCAATGAATATTGTAAATGCACAAACAGTAATTTCTCCGCATTGCAAGGTGCAATTCTGAAATTTTTTGCTTTTTCCCGCTCCTCTTAGCATGATAAAGAAGATTCAAAGAGAGTGAGGTGCCAGCTCCTTTCATTCAGTCAGTAGCTTCAAACATTTCTGGTATATGAATTACATGTTTTTCAATGGCAAAAATCAATGAATATTGTAAATGCACAAATAGTAATTTCTCCGCATTGCAAGGTGCAATTCTGAAATTTTTTGCTTTTTCCTGCTCCTCTTAGCATGATAAAGAAGATTCAAAGAGAGTGAGATGCCAGCTACTTTCATTCAGTCAGTAGCTTCAATCATTTCTGGACGTTTTTCAATGGTAAAAATCAATGAATATTGTAAATGCACAAACAGTAATGTCTCCACATTGCAAGGTGCAATTCTGAAATTTTTTGCTTTTTCCTGCTCCTCTTAGCATGATAAAGAAGATTCAAAGAGATTGAGATGCCAGCTCCTTTCATTCAGTCAGTAGCTTCAAACATTTCTTGTATATGAATAACATGATGTTTTTCAATGGCAAAAATCAATGAATATTGTAAATGCACAAACAGTAATTTCTCCGCATTGCAAGGTGCAATTCTGAAATTTTTTGCTTTTTCCTGCTCCTCTTAGCATGATAAAGAAGATTCAAAGAGAGTGAGATGCCAGCTCCTTTCATTCAGTCAGTAGCTTCAAACATTTCTGGTATATGAATAACATGATGTTTTTCAATGGCAAAAATCAATGAATATTGTAAATGCACAAACAGTAATTTCTCCGCATTGCAAGGTGCAAGTCTGAAATTTTTTGCTTTTTCCTGCTCCTCTTAGCATGATAAAGAAAATTCAAAGAGAGTGAGATGCCAGCTACTTTCATTCAGTCAGTAGCTTCAATCATTTCTGGACGTTTTTCAATGGTAAAAATCAATGAATATTGTAAATGCACAAACAGTAATTTCTCCACATTGCAAGGTGCAATTCTGAAATTTTTTGCTTTTTCCTGCTCCTCTTAGCATGATAAAGAAGATTCAAAGAGAGTGAGATGCCAGCTCCTTTCATTCAGTCAGTAGCTTCAAACATTTCTGGTATATAAATAACATGATGTTTTTCAATGGCAAAAATCAATGAATATTGTAAATGCACAAACAGTAATTTCTCCGCATTGCAAGGTGCAATTCTGAAATTTTTTGCTTTTTCCTGTTCCTCTTAGCATGATAAAGAAGATTCAAAGAGAGTGAGATGCCAGCTCCTTTCATTCAGTCAGTAGCTTCAATCATTTCTGGACGTTTCTCAATGGCAAAAATCAATGAATATTGTAAATGCACAAACTGTAATTTCTCCGCATTGCAAGGTGCAATTCTGAAATTTTTTGCTTTTTCCTGCTCCTCTTAGCATGATAAAGAAGATTCAAAGAGAGTGAGATGCCAGCTCCTTTCATTCAGTCAGTAGCTTCAATCATTTCTGGACGTTTTTCAATGGCAAAAATCAATGAATATTGTAAATGCACAAACAGTAATTTCTCCGCATTGCAAGGTGCAATTCTGAAATTTTTTGCTTTTTCCTGCTCCTCTTAGCATGATAAAGAAGATTCAAAGAGAGTGAGATGCCAGCTCCTTTCATTCAGTCAGTAGCTTCAATCATTTCTGGACGTTTTTCAATGGCAAAAATCAATGAATATTGTAAATGCACAAACAGTAATTTCTCCGCATTGCAAGGTGCAATTCTGAAATTTTTTGCTTTTTCCTGCTCCTCTTAGCATGATAAAGAAGATTCAAAGAGAGTGAGATGCCAGCTCCTTTCATTCAGTCAGTAGCTTCAATCATTTCTGGACGTTTTTCAATGGCAAAAATCAATGAATATTGTAAATGCACAAAAAGTAATTTCTCCGCATTGCAAGGTGCAATTCTGAAATTTTTTGCTTTTTCCTGCTCCTCTTAGCATGATAAAGAAGATTCAAAGAGAGTGAGATGCCAGCTCCTTTCATTCAGTCAGTAGCTTCAAACATTTCTGGTATATGAATAACATGATGTTTTTCAATGGCAAAAATCAATGAATATTGTAAATGCACAAACAGTAATTTCTCCGCATTGCAAGGTGCAAGTCTGAAATTTTTTGCTTTTTCCTGCTCCTCTTAGCATGATAAAAAAGATTCAAAGAGAGTGAGATGGCAGCTACTTTCATTCAGTCAGTAGCTTCAATCATTTCTGGACGTTTTTCAATGGTAAAAATCAATGAATATTGTAAATGCACAAACAGTAATTTCTCCACATTGCAAGGTGCAATTCTGAAATTTTTTGCTTTTTCCTGCTCCTCTTAGCATGATAAAGAAGATTCAAAGAGAGTGAGATGCCAGCTCCTTTCATTCAGTCAGTAGCTTCAAACATTTCTGGTATATGAATAACATGATGTTTTTCAATGGCAAAAATCAATGAATATTGTAAATGCACAAACAGTAATTTCTCCGCATTGCAAGGTGCAATTCTGAAATTTCTTGCTTTTTCCTGCTCCTCTTAGCATGATAAAGAAGATTCAAAGAGAGTGAGATGCCAGCTCCTTTCATTCAGTCAGTAGCTTCAATCATTTCTGGTATATGAATAACATGATGTTTTTCAATGGCAAAAATCAATGAATATTGTAAATGCACAAACAGTAATTTCTCCGCATTGCAAGGTGCAATTCTGAAATTTTTTGCTTTTTCCTGCTCCTCTTAGCATGATAAAGAAGATTCAAAGAGAGTGAGATGCCAGCTCCTTTCATTCAGTCAGTAGCTTCAATCATTTCTGGACTTTTTTCAACGGCAAAAATCAATGAATATTGTAAATGCACAAACAGTAATTTCTCCGCATTGCAAGGTGCAATTCTGAAATTTTTTGCTTTTTCCTGCTCCTCTTAGCATGATAAAGAAGATTCAAAGAGAGTGAGATGCCAGCTCCTTTCATTCAGTCAGTAGCTTCAATCATTTCTGGACGTTTTTCAATGGCAAAAATCAATGTATATTGTAAATGCACAAACAGTAATTTCTCCGCATTGCAAGGTGCAATTCTGAAATTTTTTGCTTTTTCCTGCTCCTCTTAGCATGATAAAGAAGATTCAAAGAGAGTGAGATGCCAGCTCCTTTCATTCAGTCAGTAGCCTCAATCATTTCTGGACGTTTTTCAATGGCAAAAATCAATGAATATTGTAAATGCACAAACAGTAATTTCTCCGCATTGCAAGGTGCAATTCTGAAATTTTTTGCTTTTTCCTGCTCCTCTTAGCATGATAAAGAAGATTCAAAGAGAGTGAGATGCCAGCTCCTTTCATTCAGTCAGTAGCTTCAAACATTTCTGGTATATGAATAACATGATGTTTTTCAATGGCAAAAATCAATGAATTTTGTAAATGCACAAACAGCAATTTCTCCGCATTGCAAGGTGCAATTCTGAAATTTTTTGCTTTTTCCTGCTCCTCTTAGCATGATAAAGAAGATTCAAAGAGAGTGAGATGCCAGCTCCTTTCATTCAGTCAGTAGCTTCAATCATTTCTGGACGTTTTTCAATGGCAAAAATCAATGAATATTGTAAATGCACAAACAGTAATTTCTCCGCATCGCGAGGTGCAATTCTGAAATTTTTTGCTTTTTCCTGCTCCTCTTAGCATGATAAAGAAGATTCAAAGAGAGTGAGATGCCAGCTCCTTTCATTCAGTCAGTAGCTTCAATCATTTCTGGTATGTGAATAACATGATGTTTTTCAATGGCAAAAATCAATGAATATTGTAAATGCACAAACAGTAATTTCTCCGCATTGCAAGGTGCAATTCTGAAATGTTTTGCTTTTTCCTGCTCCTCTTAGCATGATAAAGAAGATTCAAAGAGAGTGAGATGCCAGCTCCTTTCATTCAGTCAGTAGCTTCAATCATTTCTGGTATATGAATAACATGATGTTTTTCAATGGCAAAAATCAATGAATATTGTAAATGCACAAACAGTAATTTATTCGCATTGCAAGGTGCAATTCTGAAATTTTTTGGTTTTTCCTGCTCCTCTTAGCATGATAAAGAAGATTCAAAGAGAGTGAGATGCCAGCTCCTTTCATTCAGTCAGTAGCTTCAAACATTTCTGGTATATGAATAACATGATGTTTTTCAATGCCAAAAATCAATGAATATTGTAAATGCACAAACAGTAATTTCTCCGCATTGCAAGGCGCAATTCTGAAATTTTTTGCCTTTTCCTGCTCCTCTTAGCATGATAAAGAAGATTCAAAGAGAGTGAGATGCCAGCTCCTTTCATTCAGTCAGTAGCTTCAATCATTTCTGGACGTTTTTCAATGGCAAAAATCAATGAATATTGTAAATGCACAAACAGTAATTTCTCCGCATTGCAAGGTGCAATTCTGAAATTTTTTGCTTTTTCCTGCTCCTCTTAGCATGATAAAGAAGATTCAAAGAGAGTGAGATTCCAGCTCCTTTCATTCAGTCAGTAGCTTCAAACATTTCTGGTATATGAATAACATGATGTTTTTCAATGGCAAAAATCAATGAATATTGTAAATGCACAAACAGTAATTTCTCCGCATTGCAAGGTGCAATTCTGAAATTTTTTGCTTTTTCCTGCTCCTCTTAGCATGATAAAGAAGATTCAAAGAGAGTGAGATGCCAGCTCCTTTCATTCAGTCAGTAGCTTCAATCATTTCTGGACGTTTTTCAATGGCAAAAATCAATGAATATTGTAAATGCACAAACAGTAATTTCTCCGCATTGCAAGGTGCAATTCTGAAATTTTTTGCTTTTTCCTGCTCCTCTTAGCATGATAAAGAAGATTCAAAGAGAGTGAGATGCCAGCTCCTTTCATTCAGTCAGTAGCTTCAATCATTTCTGGTATATGAATAACATGATGTTTTTCAATGGCAAAAATCAATGAATATTGTAAATGCACAAACAGTAATTTCTCCGCATTGCAAGGTGCAATTCTGAAATTTTTTGCTTTTTCCTGCTCCTCTTAGCATGATAAAGAAGATTCAAAGAGAGTGAGATGCCAGCTCCTTTCATTCAGTCAGTAGCTTCAATCATTTCTGGACGTTTTTCAATGGCAAAAATCAATGAATATTGTAAATGCACAAACAGTAATTTCTCCGCATTGCAAGGTGCAATTCTGAAATTTTTTGCTTTTTCCTGCTCCTCTTAGCATGATAAAGAAGATTCAAAGAGAGTGAGATGCCAGCTCCTTTCATTCAGTCAGTAGCTTCAATCATTTCTGGACGTTTTTCAATGGCAAAAATCAATGAATATTGTAAATGCACAAAAAGTAATTTCTCCGCATTGCAAGGTGCAATTCTGAAATTTTTTGCTTTTTCCTGCTCCTCTTAGCATGATAAAGAAGATTCAAAGAGAGTGAGATGCCAGCTCCTTTCATTCAGTCAGTAGCTTCAAACATTTCTGGTATATGAATAACATGATGTTTTTCAATGGCAAAAATCAATGAATATTGTAAATGCACAAACAGTAATTTCTCCGCATTGCAAGGTGCAAGTCTGAAATTTTTTGCTTTTTCCTGCTCCTCTTAGCATGATAAAGAAAATTCAAAGAGAGTGAGATGCCAGCTACTTTCATTCAGTCAGTAGCTTCAATCATTTCTGGACGTTTTTCAATGGTAAAAATCAATGAATATTGTAAATGCACAAACAGTAATTTCTCCACATTGCAAGGTGCAATTCTGAAATTTTTTGCTTTTTCCTGCTCCTCTTAGCATGATAAAGAAGATTCAAAGAGAGTGAGATGCCAGCTCCTTTCATTCAGTCAGTAGCTTCAAACATTTCTGGTATATAAATAACATGATGTTTTTCAATGGCAAAAATCAATGAATATTGTAAATGCACAAACAGTAATTTCTCCGCATTGCAAGGTGCAATTCTGAAATTTTTTGCTTTTTCCTGTTCCTCTTAGCATGATAAAGAAGATTCAAAGAGAGTGAGATGCCAGCTCCTTTCATTCAGTCAGTAGCTTCAATCATTTCTGGACGTTTCTCAATGGCAAAAATCAATGAATATTGTAAATGCACAAACTGTAATTTCTCCGCATTGCAAGGTGCAATTCTGAAATTTTTTGCTTTTTCCTGCTCCTCTTAGCATGATAAAGAAGATTCAAAGAGAGTGAGATGCCAGCTCCTTTCATTCAGTCAGTAGCTTCAATCATTTCTGGACGTTTTTCAATGGCAAAAATCAATGAATATTGTAAATGCACAAACAGTAATTTCTCCGCATCGCGAAGAGCAATTCTGAAATTTTTTGCTTTTTCCTGCTCCTCTTAGCATGATAAAGAAGATTCAAAGAGAGTGAGATGCCAGCTCCTTTCATTCAGTCAGTAGCTTCAATCATTTCTGGTATGTGAATAACATGATGTTTTTCAATGGCAAAAATCAATGAATATTGTAAATGCACAAACAGTAATTTCTCCGCATTGCAAGGTGCAATTCTGAAATGTTTTGCTTTTTCCTGCTCCTCTTAGCATGATAAAGAAGATTCAAAGAGAGTGAGATGCCAGCTCCTTTCATTCAGTCAGTAGCTTCAATCATTTCTGGTATATGAATAACATGATGTTTTTCAATGGCAAAAATCAATGAATATTGTAAATGCACAAACAGTAATTTATTCGCATTGCAAGGTGCAATTCTGAAATTTTTTGGTTTTTCCTGCTCCTCTTAGCATGATAAAGAAGATTCAAAGAGAGTGAGATGCCAGCTCCTTTCATTCAGTCAGTAGCTTCAAACATTTCTGGTATATGAATAACATGATGTTTTTCAATGCCAAAAATCAATGAATATTGTAAATGCACAAACAGTAATTTCTCCGCATTGCAAGGCGCAATTCTGAAATTTTTTGCCTTTTCCTGCTCCTCTTAGCATGATAAAGAAGATTCAAAGAGAGTGAGATGCCAGCTCCTTTCATTCAGTCAGTAGCTTCAATCATTTCTGGACGTTTTTCAATGGCAAAAATCAATGAATATTGTAAATGCACAAACAGTAATTTCTCCGCATTGCAAGGTGCAATTCTGAAATTTTTTGCTTTTTCCTGCTCCTCTTAGCATGATAAAGAAGATTCAAAGAGAGTGAGATTCCAGCTCCTTTCATTCAGTCAGTAGCTTCAAACATTTCTGGTATATGAATAACATGATGTTTTTCAATGGCAAAAATCAATGAATATTGTAAATGCACAAACAGTAATTTCTCCGCATTGCAAGGTGCAATTCTGAAATTTTTTGCTTTTTCCTGCTCCTCTTAGCATGATAAAGAAGATTCAAAGAGAGTGAGATGCCAGCTCCTTTCATTCAGTCAGTAGCTTCAATCATTTCTGGACGTTTTTCAATGGCAAAAATCAATGAATATTGTAAATGCACAAACAGTAATTTCTCCGCATTGCAAGGTGCAATTCTGAAATTTTTTGCTTTTTCCTGCTCCTCTTAGCATGATAAAGAAGATTCAAAGAGAGTGAGATGCCAGCTCCTTTCATTCAGTCAGTAGCTTCAATCATTTCTGGTATATGAATAACATGATGTTTTTCAATGGCAAAAATCAATGAATATTGTAAATGCACAAACAGTAATTTCTCCGCATTGCAAGGTGCAATTCTGAAATTTTTTGCTTTTTCCTGCTCCTCTTAGCATGATAAAGAAGATTCAAAGAGAGTGAGATGCCAGCTCCTTTCATTCAGTCAGTAGCTTCAATCATTTCTGGACGTTTTTCAATGGCAAAAATCAATGAATATTGTAAATGCACAAACAGTAATTTCTCCGCATTGCAAGGTGCAATTCTGAAATTTTTTGCTTTTTCCTGCTCCTCTTAGCATGATAAAGAAGATTCAAAGAGAGTGAGATGCCAGCTCCTTTCATTCAGTCAGTAGCTTCAATCATTTCTGGACGTTTTTCAATGGCAAAAATCAATGAATATTGTAAATGCACAAAAAGTAATTTCTCCGCATTGCAAGGTGCAATTCTGAAATTTTTTGCTTTTTCCTGCTCCTCTTAGCATGATAAAGAAGATTCAAAGAGAGTGAGATGCCAGCTCCTTTCATTCAGTCAGTAGCTTCAAACATTTCTGGTATATGAATAACATGATGTTTTTCAATGGCAAAAATCAATGAATATTGTAAATGCACAAACAGTAATTTCTCCGCATTGCAAGGTGCAAGTCTGAAATTTTTTGCTTTTTCCTGCTCCTCTTAGCATGATAAAGAAAATTCAAAGAGAGTGAGATGCCAGCTACTTTCATTCAGTCAGTAGCTTCAATCATTTCTGGACGTTTTTCAATGGTAAAAATCAATGAATATTGTAAATGCACAAACAGTAATTTCTCCACATTGCAAGGTGCAATTCTGAAATTTTTTGCTTTTTCCTGCTCCTCTTAGCATGATAAAGAAGATTCAAAGAGAGTGAGATGCCAGCTCCTTTCATTCAGTCAGTAGCTTCAAACATTTCTGGTATATAAATAACATGATGTTTTTCAATGGCAAAAATCAATGAATATTGTAAATGCACAAACAGTAATTTCTCCGCATTGCAAGGTGCAATTCTGAAATTTTTTGCTTTTTCCTGTTCCTCTTAGCATGATAAAGAAGATTCAAAGAGAGTGAGATGCCAGCTCCTTTCATTCAGTCAGTAGCTTCAATCATTTCTGGACGTTTCTCAATGGCAAAAATCAATGAATATTGTAAATGCACAAACTGTAATTTCTCCGCATTGCAAGGTGCAATTCTGAAATTTTTTGCTTTTTCCTGCTCCTCTTAGCATGATAAAGAAGATTCAAAGAGAGTGAGATGCCAGCTCCTTTCATTCAGTCAGTAGCTTCAATCATTTCTGGACGTTTTTCAATGGCAAAAATCAATGAATATTGTAAATGCACAAACAGTAATTTCTCCGCATTGCAAGGTGCAATTCTGAAATTTTTTGCTTTTTCCTGCTCCTCTTAGCATGATAAAGAAGATTCAAAGAGAGTGAGATGCCAGCTCCTTTCATTCAGTCAGTACCTTCAATCATTTCTGGACGTTTTTCAATGGCAAAAATCAATAAATATTGTAAATGCACAAACAGTAATTTCTCCGCATTGCAAGGTGCAATTCTGAAATTTTTTGCTTTTTCCCGCTCCTCTTAGCATGATAAAGAAGATTCAAAGAGAGTGAGGTGCCAGCTCCTTTCATTCAGTCAGTAGCTTCAAACATTTCTGGTATATGAATTACATGTTTTTCAATGGCAAAAATCAATGAATATTGTAAATGCACAAACAGTAATTTCTCCGCATTGCAAGGTGCAATTCTGAAATTTTTTGCTTTTTCCTGCTCCTCTTAGCATGATAAAGAAGATTCAAAGAGAGTGAGATGCCAGCTCCTTTCATTCAGTCAGTAGCTTCAATCATTTCTGGACGTTTTTCAATGGCAAAAATCAATGAATATTGTAAATGCACAAACAGTAATTTCTCCGCATTGCAAGGTGCAATTCTGAAATTTTTTGCTTTTTCCTGCTCCTCTTAGCATGATAAAGAAGATTCAAAGAGAGTGAGATGCCAGCTCCTTTCATTCAGTCAGTAGCTTCAATCATTTCTGGACGTTTTTCAATGGCAAAAATCAATGAATATTGTAAATGCACAAAAAGTAATTTCTCCGCATTGCAAGGTGCAATTCTGAAATTTTTTGCTTTTTCCTGCTCCTCTTAGCATGATAAAGAAGATTCAAAGAGAGTGAGATGCCAGCTCCTTTCATTCAGTCAGTAGCTTCAAACATTTCTGGTATATGAATAACATGATGTTTTTCAATGGCAAAAATCAATGAATATTGTAAATGCACAAACAGTAATTTCTCCGCATTGCAAGGTGCAAGTCTGAAATTTTTTGCTTTTTCCTGCTCCTCTTAGCATGATAAAAAAGATTCAAAGAGAGTGAGATGGCAGCTACTTTCATTCAGTCAGTAGCTTCAATCATTTCTGGACGTTTTTCAATGGTAAAAATCAATGAATATTGTAAATGCACAAACAGTAATTTCTCCACATTGCAAGGTGCAATTCTGAAATTTTTTGCTTTTTCCTGCTCCTCTTAGCATGATAAAGAAGATTCAAAGAGAGTGAGATGCCAGCTCCTTTCATTCAGTCAGTAGCTTCAAACATTTCTGGTATATGAATAACATGATGTTTTTCAATGGCAAAAATCAATGAATATTGTAAATGCACAAACAGTAATTTCTCCGCATTGCAAGGTGCAATTCTGAAATTTCTTGCTTTTTCCTGCTCCTCTTAGCATGATAAAGAAGATTCAAAGAGAGTGAGATGCCAGCTCCTTTCATTCAGTCAGTAGCTTCAATCATTTCTGGTATATGAATAACATGATGTTTTTCAATGGCAAAAATCAATGAATATTGTAAATGCACAAACAGTAATTTCTCCGCATTGCAAGGTGCAATTCTGAAATTTTTTGCTTTTTCCTGCTCCTCTTAGCATGATAAAGAAGATTGAAAGAGAGTGAGATGCCAGCTCCTTTCATTCAGTCAGTAGCTTCAATCATTTCTGGACTTTTTTCAACGGCAAAAATCAATGAATATTGTAAATGCACAAACAGTAATTTCTCCGCATTGCAAGGTGCAATTCTGAAATTTTTTGCTTTTTCCTGCTCCTCTTAGCATGATAAAGAAGATTCAAAGAGAGTGAGATGCCAGCTCCTTTCATTCAGTCAGTAGCTTCAATCATTTCTGGACGTTTTTCAATGGCAAAAATCAATGTATATTGTAAATGCACAAACAGTAATTTCTCCGCATTGCAAGGTGCAATTCTGAAATTTTTTGCTTTTTCCTGCTCCTCTTAGCATGATAAAGAAGATTCAAAGAGAGTGAGATGCCAGCTCCTTTCATTCAGTCAGTAGCCTCAATCATTTCTGGACGTTTTTCAATGGCAAAAATCAATGAATATTGTAAATGCACAAACAGTAATTTCTCCGCATTGCAAGGTGCAATTCTGAAATTTTTTGCTTTTTCCTGCTCCTCTTAGCATGATAAAGAAGATTCAAAGAGAGTGAGATGCCAGCTCCTTTCATTCAGTCAGTAGCTTCAAACATTTCTGGTATATGAATAACATGATGTTTTTCAATGGCAAAAATCAATGAATTTTGTAAATGCACAAACAGCAATTTCTCCGCATTGCAAGGTGCAATTCTGAAATTTTTTGCTTTTTCCTGCTCCTCTTAGCATGATAAAGAAGATTCAAAGAGAGTGAGATGCCAGCTCCTTTCATTCAGTCAGTAGCTTCAATCATTTCTGGACGTTTTTCAATGGCAAAAATCAATGAATATTGTAAATGCACAAACAGTAATTTCTCCGCATCGCGAGGTGCAATTCTGAAATTTTTTGCTTTTTCCTGCTCCTCTTAGCATGATAAAGAAGATTCAAAGAGAGTGAGATGCCAGCTCCTTTCATTCAGTCAGTAGCTTCAATCATTTCTGGTATGTGAATAACATGATGTTTTTCAATGGCAAAAATCAATGAATATTGTAAATGCACAAACAGTAATTTCTCCGCATTGCAAGGTGCAATTATGAAATGTTTTGCTTTTTCCTGCTCCTCTTAGCATGATAAAGAAGATTCAAAGAGAGTGAGATGCCAGCTCCTTTCATTCAGTCAGTAGCTTCAATCATTTCTGGTATATGAATAACATGATGTTTTTCAATGGCAAAAATCAATGAATATTGTAAATGCACAAACAGTAATTTATTCGCATTGCAAGGTGCAATTCTGAAATTTTTTGGTTTTTCCTGCTCCTCTTAGCATGATAAAGAAGATTCAAAGAGAGTGAGATGCCAGCTCCTTTCATTCAGTCAGTAGCTTCAAACATTTCTGGTATATGAATAACATGATGTTTTTCAATGCCAAAAATCAATGAATATTGTAAATGCACAAACAGTAATTTCTCCGCATTGCAAGGCGCAATTCTGAAATTTTTTGCCTTTTCCTGCTCCTCTTAGCATGATAAAGAAGATTCAAAGAGAGTGAGATGCCAGCTCCTTTCATTCAGTCAGTAGCTTCAATCATTTCTGGACGTTTTTCAATGGCAAAAATCAATGAATATTGTAAATGCACAAACAGTAATTTCTCCGCATTGCAAGGTGCAATTCTGAAATTTTTTGCTTTTTCCTGCTCCTCTTAGCATGATAAAGAAGATTCAAAGAGAGTGAGATTCCAGCTCCTTTCATTCAGTCAGTAGCTTCAAACATTTCTGGTATATGAATAACATGATGTTTTTCAATGGCAAAAATCAATGAATATTGTAAATGCACAAACAGTAATTTCTCCGCATTGCAAGGTGCAATTCTGAAATTTTTTGCTTTTTCCTGCTCCTCTTAGCATGATAAAGAAGATTCAAAGAGAGTGAGATGCCAGCTCCTTTCATTCAGTCAGTAGCTTCAATCATTTCTGGACGTTTTTCAATGGCAAAAATCAATGAATATTGTAAATGCACAAACAGTAATTTCTCCGCATTGCAAGGTGCAATTCTGAAATTTTTTGCTTTTTCCTGCTCCTCTTAGCATGATAAAGAAGATTCAAAGAGAGTGAGATGCCAGCTCCTTTCATTCAGTCAGTAGCTTCAATCATTTCTGGTATATGAATAACATGATGTTTTTCAATGGCAAAAATCAATGAATATTGTAAATGCACAAACAGTAATTTCTCCGCATTGCAAGGTGCAATTCTGAAATTTTTTGCTTTTTCCTGCTCCTCTTAGCATGATAAAGAAGATTCAAAGAGAGTGAGATGTCAGCTCCTTTCATTCAGTCAGTAGCTTCAATCATTTCTGGACGTTTTTCAATGGCAAAAATCAATGAATATTGTAAATGCACAAACAGTAATTTCTCCGCATTGCAAGGTGCAATTCTGAAATTTTTTGCTTTTTCCTGCTCCTCTTAGCATGATAAAGAAGATTCAAAGAGAGTGAGATGCCAGCTCCTTTCATTCAGTCGGTAGGTTCAATCATTTCTGGACGTTTTTCAATGGCAAAAATCAATGAATATTGTAAATGCACAATCAGTAATTTCTCCGCATTGCAAGGTGCAATTCTGAAATTTTTTGCTTTTTCCTGCTCCTCTTAGCATGATAAAGAAGATTCAAAGAGAGTGAGATGCCAGCTCCTTTCATTCAGTCAGTAGCTTCAATCATTTCTGGACGTTTTTCAATGGCAAAAATCAATGAATATTGTAAATGCACAAACAGTAATTTCTCCGCATTGCAAGGTGCAATTCTGAAATTTTTTGCTTTTTCCTGCTCCTCTTAGCATGATAAAGAAGATTCAAAGAGAGTGAGATGCCAGCTCCTTTGATTCAGTCAGTAGCTTCAATCATTTCTGGACGTTTTTCAATGGCAAAAATCAATGTATATTGTAAATGCACAAACAGTAATTTCTCCGCATTGCAAGGTGCAATTCTGAAATTTTTTGCTTTTTCCTGCTCCTCTTAGCATGATAAAGAAGATTCAAAGAGAGTGAGATGCCAGCTCCTTTCATTCAGTCAGTAGCTTCAATCATTTCTGGACGTTTTTCAATGGCAAAAATCAATGTATATTGTAAATGCACAAACAGTAATTTCTCCGCATTGCAAGGTGCAATTCTGAAATTTTTTGCTTTTTCCTGCTCCTCTTAGCATGATAAAGAAGATTCAAAGAGAGTGAGATGCCAGCTCCTTTCATTCAGTCAGTAGCTTCAATCATTTCTGGACGTTTTTCAATGGCAAAAATCAATGAATATTGTAAATGCACAAACAGTAATTTCTCCGCATTGCAAGGTGCAATTCTGAAATTTTTTGCTTTTTCCTGCTCCTCTTAGCATGATAAAGAAGATTCAAAGAGAGTGAGATGCCAGCTCCTTTCATTCAGTCAGTAGCTTCAAACATTTCTGGTATATGAATAACATGATGTTTTTCAATGGCAAAAATCAATGAATTTTGTAAATGCACAAACAGCAATTTCTCCGCATTGCAAGGTGCAATTCTGAAATTTTTTGCTTTTTCCTGCTCCTCTTAGCATGATAAAGAAGATTCAAAGAGAGTGAGATGCCAGCTCCTTTCATTCAGTCAGTAGCTTCAATCATTTCTGGACGTTTTTCAATGGCAAAAATCAATGAATATTGTAAATGCACAAACAGTAATTTCTCCGCATTGCGAGGTGCAATTCTGAAATTTTTTGCTTTTTCCTGCTCCTCTTAGCATGATAAAGTAGATTCAAAGAGAGTGAGATGCCAGCTCCTTTCATTCAGTCAGTAGCTTCAATCATTTCTGGTATATGAATAACATGATGTTTTTCAATGGCAAAAATCAATGAATATTGTAAATGCACAAACAGTAATTTCTCCGCATTGCAAGGTGCAATTCTGAAATTTTTTGCTTTTTCCTGCTCCTCTTAGCATGATAAAGAAGATTCAAAGAGAGTGAGATGCCAGCTCCTTTCATTCAGTCAGTAGCTTCAATCATTTCTGGTATATGAATAACATGATGTTTTTCAATGGCAAAAATCAATGAATATTGTAAATGCACAAACAGTAATTTATTCGCATTGCAAGGTGCAATTCTGAAATTTTTTGCTTTTTCCTGCTCCTCTTAGCATGATAAAGAAGATTCAAAGAGAGTGAGATGCCAGCTCCTTTCATTCAGTCAGTAGCTTCAAACATTTCTGGTATATGAATAACATGATGTTTTTCAATGGCAAAAATCAATGAATATTGTAAATGCACAAACAGTAATTTCTCCGCATTGCAAGGTGCAATTCTGAAATTTTTTGCCTTTTCCTGCTCCTCTTAGCATGATAAAGAAGATTCAAAGAGAGTGAGATGCCAGCTCCTTTCATTCAGTCAGTAGCTTCAATCATTTCTGGACGTTTTTCAATGGCAAAAATCAATGAATATTGTAAATGCACAAACAGTAATTTCTCCGCATTGCAAGGTGCAATTCTGAAATTTTTTGCTTTTTCCTGCTCCTCTTAGCATGATAAAGAAGATTCAAAGAGAGTGAGATGCCAGCTCCTTTCATTCAGTCAGTAGCTTCAAACATTTCTGGTATATGAATAACATGATGTTTTTCAATGGCAAAAATCAATGAATATTGTAAATGCACAAACAGTAATTTCTCCGCATTGCAAGGTGCAATTCTGAAATTTTTTGCTTTTTCCTGCTCCTCTTAGCATGATAAAGAAGATTCAAAGAGAGTGAGATGCCAGCTCCTTTCATTCAGTCAGTAGCTTCAATCATTTCTGGACGTTTTTCAATGGCAAAAATCAATGAATATTGTAAATGCACAAACAGTAATTTCTCCGCATTGCAAGGTGCAATTCTGAAATTTTTTGCTTTTTCCTGCTCCTCTTAGCATGATAAAGAAGATTCAAAGAGAGTGAGATGCCAGCTCCTTTCATTCAGTCAGTAGCTTCAATCATATCTGGTATATGAATAACATGATGTTTTTCAATGGCAAAAATCAATGAAAATTGTAAATGCACAAACAGTAATTTCTCCGCATTGCAAGGTGCAATTCTGAAATTTTTTGCTTTTTCCTGCTCCTCTTAGCATGATAAAGAAGATTCAAAGAGAGTGAGATGCCAGCTCCTTTCATTCAGTCAGTAGCTTCAATCATTTCTGGACGTTTTTCAATGGCAAAAATCAATGAATATTGTAAATGCACAAACAGTAATTTCTCCGCATTGCAAGGTGCAATTCTGAAATTTTTTGCTTTTTCCTGCTCCTTTTAGCATGATAAAGAAGATTCAAAGAGAGTGACATGCCAGCTCCTTTCATTCAGTCAGTAGCTTCAAACATTTCTGGTATATGAATAACATGATGTATTTCAATGGCAAAAATCAATGAATATTGTAAATTCACAAACAGTAATTTCTCCGCATTGCAAGGAGCAATTCTGAAATTTTTTGCATTTTCCTGCTCCTCTTAGCATGATAAAGAAGATTCAAAGAGAGTGAGATGCCAGCTCCTTTCATTCAGTCAGTAGCTTCAATCATTTCTGGACGTTTTTCAATGGCAAAAATCAATGAATATTGTAAATGCACAAACAGTAATTTCTCCGCATTGCAAGGTGCAATTCTGAAATTTTTTGCTTTTTCCTGCTCCTCTTAGCATGATAAAGAAGATTCAAAGAGAGTGAGATGCCAGCTCCTTTCATTCAGTCAGTAGCTTCAATCATTTCTGGTATATGAATAACATGATGTTTAACAATGGCAAAAATCAATGAATATTGTAAATGCACAAACAGTAATTTCTCCGCATTGCAAGGTGCAATTCTGAAATTTTTTGCTTTTTCCTGCTCCTCTTAGCATGATAAAGAAGATTCAAAGAGAGTGAGATGCCAGCTCCTTTCATTCAGTCAGTAGCTTCAATCATTTCTGGATGTTTTTCAATGGCAAAAATCAATGAATATTGTAAATGCACAAACAGTAATTTCTCCGCATTGCAAGGTGCAATTCTGAAATTTTTTGCTTTTTCCTGCTCCTCTTAGCATGATAAAGAAGATTCAAAGAGAGTGAGATGCCAGCTCCTTTCATTCAGTCAGTAGCTTCAATCATATCTGGTATATGAATAACATGATGTTTTTCAATGGCAAAAATCAATGAAAATTGTAAATGCACAAACAGTAATTTCTCCGCATTGCAAGGTGCAATTCTGAAATTTTTTGCTTTTTCCTGCTCCTCTTAGCATGATAAAGAAGATTCAAAGAGAGTGAGATGCCAGCTCCTTTCATTCAGTCAGTAGCTTCAATCATTTCTGGACGTTTTTCAATGGCAAAAATCAATGAATATTGTAAATGCACAAACAGTAATTTCTCCGCATTGCAAGGTGCAATTCTGAAATTTTTTGCTTTTTCCTGCTCCTTTTAGCATGATAAAGAAGATTCAAAGAGAGTGACATGCCAGCTCCTTTCATTCAGTCAGTAGCTTCAAACATTTCTGGTATATGAATAACATGATGTATTTCAATGGCAAAAATCAATGAATATTGTAAATTCACAAACAGTAATTTCTCCGCATTGCAAGGAGCAATTCTGAAATTTTTTGCATTTTCCTGCTCCTCTTAGCATGATAAAGAAGATTCAAAGAGAGTGAGATGCCAGCTCCTTTCATTCAGTCAGTAGCTTCAATCATTTCTGGACGTTTTTCAATGGCAAAAATCAATGAATATTGTAAATGCACAAACAGTAATTTCTCCGCATTGCAAGGTGCAATTCTGAAATTTTTTGCTTTTTCCTGCTCCTCTTAGCATGATAAAGAAGATTCAAAGAGAGTGAGATGCCAGCTCCTTTCATTCAGTCAGTAGCTTCAAACATTTCTGGACGTTTTTCAATGGCAAAAATCAATGAATATTGTAAATGCACAAACAGTAATTTCTCCGCATTGCAAGGTGCAATTCTGAAATTTTTTGCTTTTTCCTGCTCCTCTTAGCATGATAAAGAAGATTCAAAGAGAGTGAGATGCCAGCTCCTTTCATTCAGTCAGTAGCTTCAATCATTTCTGGTATATGAATAACATGATGTTTAACAATGGCAAAAATCAATGAATATTGTAAATGCACAAACAGTAATTTCTCCGCATTGCAAGGTGCAATTCTGAAATTTTTTGCTTTTTCCTGCTCCTCTTAGCATGATAAAGAAGATTCAAAGAGAGTGAGATGCCAGCTCCTTTCATTCAGTCAGTAGCTTCAATCATTTCTGGATGTTTTTCAATGGCAAAAATCAATGAATATTGTAAATGCACAAACAGTAATTTCTCCGCATTGCAAGGTGCAATTCTGAAATTTTTTGCTTTTTCCTGCTCCTCTTAGCATGATAAAGAAGATTCAAAGAGAGTGAGATGCCAGCTCCTTTCATTCAGTCAGTAGCTTCAATCATTTCTGGACGTTTTTCAACGGCAAAAATCAATGAATATTGTAAATGCACAAACAGTAATTTCTCCGCATTGCAAGGTGCAATTCTGAAATTTTTTGCTTTTTCCTGCTCCTCTTAGCATGATAAAGAAGATTCAAAGAGAGTGAGATGCCAGCTCCTTTCATTCAGTCAGTAGCTTCAATCATTTCTGGACGTTTTTCAATGGCAAAAATCAATGAATATTGTAAATGCACAAACAGTAATTTCTCCGCATTGCAAGGTGCAATTCTGAAATTTTTTGCTTTTTCCTGCTCCTCTTAGCATGATAAAGAAGATTCAAACAGAGTGAGATGCCAGCTCCTTTCATTCAGTCAGTAGCTTCAATCATTTCTGGACGTTTTTCAATGGCAAAAATCAATGAATATTGTAAATGCACAAACAGTAATATCTCCGTATTGCAAGGTGCAATTCTGAAATTTTTTGCTTTTTCCTGCTCCTCTTAGCATGATAAAGAAGATTCAAAGAGAGTGAGATGCCAGCTCCTTTCATTCAGTCAGTAGCTTCAATCATTTCTGGATGTTTTTCAATGGCAAAAATCAATGAATATTGTAAATGCACAAGCAGTAATTTCTCCGCATTGCAAGGTGCAATTCTGAAATTTTTTGCTTTTTCCTGCTCCTCTTAGCATGATAAAGAAGAGTCAAAGAGACTGAGATGCCAGCTCCTTTCATTCAGTCAGTAGCTTCAATCATTTCTGGACGTTTTTCAATGGCAAAAATCAATGAATATTGTAAATGCACAAACAGTAATTTCTCCGCATTGCAAGGTGCAATTCTGAAATTTTTTACTTTTTCCTGCTCCTCTTAGCATGAAAAAGAAGATTCAAAGAGAGTGAGATGCCAGCTCCTTTCATTCAGTCAGTAGCTTCAATCATTTCTGGTATATGAATAACATGATGTTTTTCAATGGCAAAAATCAATGAATATTGTAAATGCACAAACAGTAATTTCTCCGCATTGCAAGGTGCAATTCTGAAATTTTTTGCTTTTTCCTGCTCCTCTTAGCATGATAAAGAAGATTCAAAGAGAGTGAGATGCCAGCTCCTTTCATTCAGTCAGTAGCTTCAATCATTTCTGGACGTTTTTCAATGGCAAAAATCAATGAATATTGTAAATGCACAAACAGTAATTTCTCCGCATTGCAAGGTGCAATTCTGAAATTTTTTGCTTTTTCCTGCTCCTCTTAGCATGATAAAGAAGATTCAAAGAGAGTGAGATGCCAGCTCCTTTCATTCAGTCAGTAGCTTCAATCATTTCTGGTATATGAATAACATGATGTTTTTCAATGGCAAAAATCAATGAATATTGTAAATGCACAAACAGTAATTTCTCCGCATTGCAAGGTGCAATTCTGAAATTTTTTGCTTTTTCCTGCTCCTCTTAGCATGATAAAGAAGATTCAAAGAGAGTGAGATGCCAGCTCCTTTCATTCAGTCAGTAGCTTCAATCATTTCTGGATGTTTTTCAATGGCAAAAATCAATGAATATTGTAAATGCACAAACAGTAATTTCTCCGCATTGCAAGGTGCAATTCTGAAATTTTTTGCTTTTTCCTGCTCCTCTTAGCATGATAAAGAAGATTCAAAGAGAGTGAGATGCCAGCTCCTTTCATTCAGTCAGTAGCTTCAATCATTTCTGGACGTTTTTCAACGGCAAAAATCAATGAATATTGTAAATGCACAAACAGTAATTTCTCCGCATTGCAAGGTGCAATTCTGAAATTTTTTGCTTTTTCCTGCTCCTCTTAGCATGATAAAGAAGATTCAAAGAGAGTGAGATGCCAGCTCCTTTCATTCAGTCAGTAGCTTCAATCATTTCTGGACGTTTTTCAATGGCAAAAATCAATGAATATTGTAAATGCACAAACAGTAATTTCTCCGCATTGCAAGGTGCAATTCTGAAATTTTTTGCTTTTTCCTGCTCCTCTTAGCATGATAAAGAAGATTCAAAGAGAGTGAGATGCCAGCTCCTTTCATTCAGTCAGTAGCTTCAAACATTTCTGGACGTTTTTCAATGGCAAAAATCAATGAATATTGTAAATGCACAAACAGTAATTTCTCCGCATTGCAAGGTGCAATTCTGAAATTTTTTGCTTTTTCCTGCTCCTCTTAGCATGATAAAGAAGATTCAAAGAGAGTGAGATGCCAGCTCCTTTCATTCAGTCAGTAGCTTCAATCATTTCTGGTATATGAATAACATGATGTTTAACAATGGCAAAAATCAATGAATATTGTAAATGCACAAACAGTAATTTCTCCGCATTGCAAGGTGCAATTCTGAAATTTTTTGCTTTTTCCTGCTCCTCTTAGCATGATAAAGAAGATTCAAAGAGAGTGAGATGCCAGCTCCTTTCATTCAGTCAGTAGCTTCAATCATTTCTGGACGTTTTTCAACGGCAAAAATCAATGAATATTGTAAATGCACAAACAGTAATTTCTCCGCATTGCAAGGTGCAATTCTGAAATTTTTTGCTTTTTCCTGCTCCTCTTAGCATGATAAAGAAGATTCAAAGAGAGTGAGATGCCAGCTCCTTTCATTCAGTCAGTAGCTTCAATCATTTCTGGACGTTTTTCAATGGCAAAAATCAATGAATATTGTAAATGCACAAACAGTAATTTCTCCGCATTGCAAGGTGCAATTCTGAAATTTTTTGCTTTTTCCTGCTCCTCTTAGCATGATAAAGAAGATTCAAAGAGAGTGAGATGCCAGCTCCTTTCATTCAGTCAGTAGCTTCAAACATTTCTGGACGTTTTTCAATGGCAAAAATCAATGAATATTGTAAATGCACAAACAGTAATTTCTCCGCATTGCAAGGTGCAATTCTGAAATTTTTTGCTTTTTCCTGCTCCTCTTAGCATGATAAAGAAGATTCAAAGAGAGTGAGATGCCAGCTCCTTTCATTCAGTCAGTAGCTTCAATCATTTCTGGTATATGAATAACATGATGTTTAACAATGGCAAAAATCAATGAATATTGTAAATGCACAAACAGTAATTTCTCCGCATTGCAAGGTGCAATTCTGAAATTTTTTGCTTTTTCCTGCTCCTCTTAGCATGATAAAGAAGATTCAAAGAGAGTGAGATGCCAGCTCCTTTCATTCAGTCAGTAGCTTCAATCATTTCTGGATGTTTTTCAATGGCAAAAATCAATGAATATTGTAAATGCACAAACAGTAATTTCTCCGCATTGCAAGGTGCAATTCTGAAATTTTTTGCTTTTTCCTGCTCCTCTTAGCATGATAAAGAAGATTCAAAGAGAGTGAGATGCCAGCTCCTTTCATTCAGTCAGTAGCTTCAATCATTTCTGGACGTTTTTCAACGGCAAAAATCAATGAATATTGTAAATGCACAAACAGTAATTTCTCCGCATTGCAAGGTGCAATTCTGAAATTTTTTGCTTTTTCCTGCTCCTCTTAGCATGATAAAGAAGATTCAAAGAGAGTGAGATGCCAGCTCCTTTCATTCAGTCAGTAGCTTCAATCATTTCTGGATGTTTTTCAATGGCAAAAATCAATGAATATTGTAAATGCACAAGCAGTAATTTCTCCGCATTGCAAGGTGCAATTCTGAAATTTTTTGCTTTTTCCTGCTCCTCTTAGCATGATAAAGAAGATTCAAAGAGACTGAGATGCCAGCTCCTTTCATTCAGTCAGTAGCTTCAATCATTTCTGGACGTTTTTCAATGGCAAAAATCAATGAATATTGTAAATGCACAAACAGTAATTTCTCCGCATTGCAAGGTGCAATTCTGAAATTTTTTACTTTTTCCTGCTCCTCTTAGCATGAAAAAGAAGATTCAAAGAGAGTGAGATGCCAGCTCCTTTCATTCAGTCAGTAGCTTCAATCATTTCTGGTATATGAATAACATGATGTTTTTCAATGGCAAAAATCAATGAATATTGTAAATGCACAAACAGTAATTTCTCCGCATTGCAAGGTGCAATTCTGAAATTTTTTGCTTTTTCCTGCTCCTCTTAGCATGATAAAGAAGATTCAAAGAGAGTGAGATGCCAGCTCCTTTCATTCAGTCAGTAGCTTCAATCATTTCTGGACGTTTTTCAATGGCAAAAATCAATGAATATTGTAAATGCACAAACAGTAATTTCTCCGCATTGCAAGGTGCAATTCTGAAATTTTTTGCTTTTTCCTGCTCCTCTTAGCATGATAAAGAAGATTCAAAGAGAGTGAGATGCCAGCTCCTTTCATTCAGTCAGTAGCTTCAATCATTTCTGGTATATGAATAACATGATGTTTTTCAATAGCAAAAATCAATGAATATTGTAAATGCACAAACAGTAATTTCTCCGCATTGCAAGGTGCAATTCTGAAATTTTTTGCTTTTTCCTGCTCCTCTTAGCATGATAAAGAAGATTCAAAGAGAGTGAGATGCCAGCTCCTTTCATTCAGTCAGTAGCTTCAATCATTTCTGGTATATGAATAACATGATGTTTAACAATGGCAAAAATCAATGAATATTGTAAATGCACAAACAGTAATTTCTCCGCATTGCAAGGTGCAATTCTGAAATTTTTTGCTTTTTCCTGCTCCTCTTAGCATGATAAAGAAGATTCAAAGAGAGTGATATGCCAGCTCCTTTCATTCAGTCAGTAGCTTCAATCATTTCTGGATGTTTTTCAATGGCAAAAATCAATGAATATTGTAAATGCACAAACAGTAATTTCTCCGCATTGCAAGGTGCAATTCTGAAATTTTTTGCTTTTTCCTGCTCCTCTTAGCATGATAAAGAAGATTCAAAGAGAGTGAGATGCCAGCTCCTTTCATTCAGTCAGTAGCTTCAATCATTTCTGGACGTTTTTCAACGGCAAAAATCAATGAATATTGTAAATGCACAAACAGTAATTTCTCCGCATTGCAAGGTGCAATTCTGAAATTTTTTGCTTTTTCCTGCTCCTCTTAGCATGATAAAGAAGATTCAAAGAGAGTGAGATGCCAGCTCCTTTCATTCAGTCAGTAGCTTCAATCATTTCTGGACGTTTTTCAATGGCAAAAATCAATGAATATTGTAAATGCACAAACAGTAATTTCTCCGCATTGCAAGGTGCAATTCTGAAATTTTTTGCTTTTTCCTGCTCCTCTTAGCATGATAAAGAAGATTCAAAGAGAGTGAGATGCCAGCTCCTTTCATTCAGTCAGTAGCTTCAAACATTTCTGGACGTTTTTCAATGGCAAAAATCAATGAATATTGTAAATGCACAAACAGTAATTTCTCCGCATTGCAAGGTGCAATTCTGAAATTTTTTGCTTTTTCCTGCTCCTCTTAGCATGATAAAGAAGATTCAAAGAGAGTGAGATGCCAGCTCCTTTCATTCAGTCAGTAGCTTCAATCATTTCTGGTATATGAATAACATGATGTTTAACAATGGCAAAAATCAATGAATATTGTAAATGCACAAACAGTAATTTCTCCGCATTGCAAGGTGCAATTCTGAAATTTTTTGCTTTTTCCTGCTCCTCTTAGCATGATAAAGAAGATTCAAAGAGAGTGAGATGCCAGCTCCTTTCATTCAGTCAGTAGCTTCAATCATTTCTGGATGTTTTTCAATGGCAAAAATCAATGAATATTGTAAATGCACAAACAGTAATTTCTCCGCATTGCAAGGTGCAATTCTGAAATTTTTTGCTTTTTCCTGCTCCTCTTAGCATGATAAAGAAGATTCAAAGAGAGTGAGATGCCAGCTCCTTTCATTCAGTCAGTAGCTTCAATCATTTCTGGACGTTTTTCAACGGCAAAAATCAATGAATATTGTAAATGCACAAACAGTAATTTCTCCGCATTGCAAGGTGCAATTCTGAAATTTTTTGCTTTTTCCTGCTCTTCTTAGCATGATAAAGAAGATTCAAAGAGAGTGAGATGCCAGCTCCTTTCATTCAGTCAGTAGCTTCAATCATTTCTGGACGTTTTTCAATGGCAAAAATCAATGAATATTGTAAATGCACAAACAGTAATTTCTCCGCATTGCAAGGTGCAATTCTGAAATTTTTTGCTTTTTCCTGCTCCTCTTAGCATGATAAAGAAGATTCAAAGAGAGTGAGATGCCAGCTCCTTTCATTCAGTCAGTAGCTTCAATCATTTCTGGACGTTTTTCAATGGCAAAAATCAATGAATATTGTAAATGCACAAACAGTAATTTCTCCGTATTGCAAGGTGCAATTCTGAAATTTTTTGCTTTTTCCTGCTCCTCTTAGCATGATAAAGAAGATTCAAAGAGAGTGAGATGCCAGCTCCTTTCATTCAGTCAGTAGCTTCAATCATTTCTGGACGTTTTTCAATGGCAAAAATCAATGAATATTGTAAATGCACAAGCAGTAATTTCTCCGCATTGCAAGGTGCAATTCTGAAATTTTTTGCTTTTTCCTGCTCCTCTTAGCATGATAAAGAAGATTGAAAGAGACTGAGATGCCAGCTCCTTTCATTCAGTCAGTAGCTTCAACATTTCTGGACGTTTTTCAATGGCAAAAATCAATGAATATTGTAAATGCACAAACAGTAATTTCTCCGCATTGCAAGGTGCAATTCTGAAATTTTTTACTTTTTCCTGCTCCTCTTAGCATGAAAAAGAAGATTCAAAGAGAGTGAGATGCCAGCTCCTTTCATTCAGTCAGTAGCTTCAATCATTTCTGGTATATGAATAACATGATGTTTTTCAATGGCAAAAATCAATGAATATTGTAAATGCACAAACAGTAATTTCTCCGCATTGCAAGGTGCAATTCTGAATTTTTTTGCTTTTTCCTGCTCCTCTTAGCATGATAAAGAAGATTCAAAGAGAGTGAGATGCCAGCTCCTTTCATTCAGTCAGTAGCTTCAATCATTTCTGGTATATGAATAACATGATGTTTTTCAATGGCAAAAATCAATGAATATTGTAAATGCACAAACAGTAATTTCTCCGCATTGCAAGGTGCAATTCTGAAATTTTTTGCCTTTTCCTGCTCCTCTTAGCATGATAAAGAAGATTCAAAGAGAGTGAGATGCCAGCTCCTTTCATTCAGTCAGTAGCTTCAATCATTTCTGGACGTTTTTCAATGGCAAAAATCAATGAATATTGTAAATGCACAAACAGTAGTTTCTCCGCATTGCAAGGTGCAATTCTGAAATTTTTTGCTTTTTCCTGCTCCTCTTAGCATGATAAAGAAGATTCAAAGAGAGTGAGATGCCAGCTCCTTTCATTCAGTCAGTAGCTTCAAACATTTCTGGTATATGAATAACATGATGTTTTTCAATGGCAAAAATCAATGAATATTGTAAATGCACAAACAGTAATTTCTCCGCATTGCAAGGTGCAATTCTGAAATTTTTTGCTTTTTCCTGCTCCTCTTAGCATGATAAAGAAGATTCAAAGAGAGTGAGATGCCAGCTCCTTTCATTCAGTCAGTAGCTTCAATCATTTCTGGACGTTTTTCAATGGCAAAAATCAATGAATATTGTAAATGCACAAACAGTAATTTCTCCGCATTGCAAGGTGCAATTCTGAAATTTTTTGCTTTTTCCTGCTCCTCTTAGCATGATAAAGAAGATTCAAAGAGAGTGAGATGCCAGCTCCTTTCATTCAGTCAGTAGCTTCAAACATTTCTGGACGTTTTTCAATGGCAAAAATCAATGAATATTGTAAATGCACAAACAGTAATTTCTCCGCATTGCAAGGTGCAATTCTGAAATTTTTTGCTTTTTCCTGCTCCTCTTAGCATGATAAAGAAGATTCAAAGAGAGTGAGATGCCAGCTCCTTTCATTCAGTCAGTAGCTTCAATCATTTCTGGTATATGAATAACATGATGTTTAACAATGGCAAAAATCAATGAATATTGTAAATGCACAAACAGTAATTTCTCCGCATTGCAAGGTGCAATTCTGAAATTTTTTGCTTTTTCCTGCTCCTCTTAGCATGATAAAGAAGATTCAAAGAGAGTGAGATGCCAGCTCCTTTCATTCAGTCAGTAGCTTCAATCATTTCTGGATGTTTTTCAATGGCAAAAATCAATGAATATTGTAAATGCACAAACAGTAATTTCTCCGCATTGCAAGGTGCAATTCTGAAATTTTTTGCTTTTTCCTGCTCCTCTTAGCATGATAAAGAAGATTCAAAGAGAGTGAGATGCCAGCTCCTTTCATTCAGTCAGTAGCTTCAATCATTTCTGGACGTTTTTCAACGGCAAAAATCAATGAATATTGTAAATGCACAAACAGTAATTTCTCCGCATTGCAAGGTGCAATTCTGAAATTTTTTGCTTTTTCCTGCTCTTCTTAGCATGATAAAGAAGATTCAAAGAGAGTGAGATGCCAGCTCCTTTCATTCAGTCAGTAGCTTCAATCATTTCTGGACGTTTTTCAATGGCAAAAATCAATGAATATTGTAAATGCACAAACAGTAATTTCTCCGCATTGCAAGGTGCAATTCTGAAATTTTTTGCTTTTTCCTGCTCCTCTTAGCATGATAAAGAAGATTCAAAGAGAGTGAGATGCCAGCTCCTTTCATTCAGTCAGTAGCTTCAATCATTTCTGGACGTTTTTCAATGGCAAAAATCAATGAATATTGTAAATGCACAAACAGTAATTTCTCCGTATTGCAAGGTGCAATTCTGAAATTTTTTGCTTTTTCCTGCTCCTCTTAGCATGATAAAGAAGATTCAAAGAGAGTGAGATGCCAGCTCCTTTCATTCAGTCAGTAGCTTCAATCATTTCTGGACGTTTTTCAATGGCAAAAATCAATGAATATTGTAAATGCACAAGCAGTAATTTCTCCGCATTGCAAGGTGCAATTCTGAAATTTTTTGCTTTTTCCTGCTCCTCTTAGCATGATAAAGAAGATTCAAAGAGACTGAGATGCCAGCTCCTTTCATTCAGTCAGTAGCTTCAATCATTTCTGGACGTTTTTCAATGGCAAAAATCAATGAATATTGTAAATGCACAAACAGTAATTTCTCCGCATTGCAAGGTGCAATTCTGAAATTTTTTACTTTTTCCTGCTCCTCTTAGCATGAAAAAGAAGATTCAAAGAGAGTGAGATGCCAGCTCCTTTCATTCAGTCAGTAGCTTCAATCATTTCTGGTATATGAATAACATGATGTTTTTCAATGGCAAAAATCAATGAATATTGTAAATGCACAAACAGTAATTTCTCCGCATTGCAAGGTGCAATTCTGAATTTTTTTGCTTTTTCCTGCTCCTCTTAGCATGATAAAGAAGATTCAAAGAGAGTGAGATGCCAGCTCCTTTCATTCAGTCAGTAGCTTCAATCATTTCTGGACGTTTTTCAATGGCAAAAATCAATGAATATTGTAAATGCACAAACAGTAATTTCTCCGCATTGCAAGGTGCACTTCTGAAATTTTTTGCTTTTTCCTGCTCCTCTTAGCATGATAAAGAAGATTCAAAGAGAGTGAGATGCCAGCTCCTTTCATTCAGTCAGTAGCTTCAATCATTTCTGGTATATGAATAACATGATGTTTTTCAATGGCAAAAATCAATGAATATTGTAAATGCACAAACAGTAATTTCTCCGCATTGCAAGGTGCAATTCTGAAATTTTTTGCTTTTTCCTGCTCCTCTTAGCATGATAAAGAAGATTCAAAGAGAGTGAGATGCCAGCTCCTTTCATTCAGTCAGTAGCTTCAATCATTTCTGGTATATGAATAACATGATGTTTTTCAATGGCAAAAATCAATGAATATTGTAAATGCACAAACAGTAATTTCTCCGCATTGCAAGGTGCAATTCTGAAATTTTTTGCCTTTTCCTGCTCCTCTTAGCATGATAAAGAAGATTCAAAGAGAGTGAGATGCCAGCTCCTTTCATTCAGTCAGTAGCTTCAATCATTTCTGGACGTTTTTCAATGGCAAAAATCAATGAATATTGTAAATGCACAAACAGTAGTTTCTCCGCATTGCAAGGTGCAATTCTGAAATTTTTTGCTTTTTCCTGCTCCTCTTAGCATGATAAAGAAGATTCAAAGAGAGTGAGATGCCAGCTCCTTTCATTCAGTCAGTAGCTTCAAACATTTCTGGTATATGAATAACATGATGTTTTTCAATGGCAAAAATCAATGAATATTGTAAATGCACAAACAGTAATTTCTCCGCATTGCAAGGTGCAATTCTGAAATTTTTTGCTTTTTCCTGCTCCTCTTAGCATGATAAAGAAGATTCAAAGAGAGTGAGATGCCAGCTCCTTTCATTCAGTCAGTAGCTTCAATCATTTCTGGACGTTTTTCAATGGCAAAAATCAATGAATATTGTAAATGCACAAACAGTAATTTCTCCGCATTGCAAGGTGCAATTCTGAAATTTTTTGCTTTTTCCTGCTCCTCTTAGCATGATAAAGAAGATTCAAAGAGAGTGAGATGCCAGCTCCTTTCATTCAGTCAGTAGCTTCAATCATTTCTGGACGTTTTTCAATGGCAAAAATCAATGAATATTGTAAATGCACAAACTGCAATTTCTCCGCATTGCAAGGTGCAATTCTGAAATTTTTTGCTTTTTCCTGCTCCTCTTAGCATGGTAAAGAAGATTCAAAGAGAGTGAGATGCCAGCTCCTTTCATTCAGTCAGTAGCTTCAATCATTTCTGGTATATGAATAACATGATGTTTTTCAATGGCAAAAATCAATGAATATTGTAAATGCACAAACAGTAATTTCTCCGCATTGCAAGGTGCAATTCTGAAATTTTTTGCTTTTTCCTGCTCCTCTTAGCATGATAAAGAAGATTCAAAGAGAGTGAGATGCCAGCTCCTTTCATTCAGTCAGTAGCTTCAATCATTTCTGGACGTTTTTCAATAGCAAAAATCATTGAATATTGTAAATGCACAAACAGTAATTTCTCCGCATTGCAAGGTGCAATTCTGAAATTTTTTACTTTTTCCTGCTCCTCTTAGCATGATAAAGAAGATTCAAAGAGAGTGAGATGCCAGCTCCTTTCATTCAGTCAGTAGCTTCAATCATTTCTGGTATATGAATAACATGATGTTTTTCAATCGCAAAAATCAATGAATATTGTAAATGCACAAACAGTAATTTCTCCGCATTGCAAGGTGCAATTCTGAAATGTTTTGCTTTTTCCTGCTCCTCTTAGCATGATAAAGAAGATTCAAAGAGAGTGAGATGCCAGCTCCTTTCATTCAGTCAGTAGCTTCAATCATTTCTGGACGTTTTTCAATGGCAAAAATCAATGAATATTGTAAATGCACAAACAGTAATTTCTCCGCATTGCAAGGTGCAATTCTGAAATTTTTTGCTTTTTCCTGCTCCTCTTAGCATGACAAAGAAGATTCAAAGAGAGTGAGATGCCAGATCCTTTCCTTCAGTCAGTAGCTTCAATCATTTCTGGTATATGAATAACATGATGTTTTTCAATGGCAAAAATCAATGAATTTTGTAAATGCACAAACAGTAATTTCTCCGCATTGCAAGGCGCAATTCTGAAATTTTTTGCTTTTTCCTGCTCCTCTTAGCATGATAAAGAAGATTCAAAGAGAGTGAGATGCCAGCTCCTTTCATTCAGTCAGTAGCTTCAATCATTTCTGGACATTTTTCAATGGCAAAAATCAATGAATATTGTAAATGCACAAACAGTAATTTCTCCGCATTGCAAGGTGCAATTCTGAAATTTTTTGCTTTTTCCTGCTCCTCTTAGCATGATAAAGAAGATTCAAAGAGAGTGAGATGCCAGCTCCTTTCATTCAGTCAGTAGCTTCAATCATTTCTGGACGTTTTTCAATGGCAAAAATCAATGAATATTGTAAATGCACAAACAGTAATTTCTCCGCATTGCAAGGTGCAATTCTGAAATTTTTTGCTTTTTCCTGCTCCTCTTAGCATGATAAAGAAGATTCAAAGAGAGTGAGATGCCAGCTCCTTTCATTCAGTCAGTAGCTTCAAACATTTCTGGACGTTTTTCAATGGCAAAAATCAATGAATATTGTAAATGCACAAACAGTAATTTCTCCGCATTGCAAGGTGCAATTCTGAAATTTTTTGCTTTTTCCTGCTCCTCTTAGCATGATAAAGAAGATTCAAAGAGAGTGAGATGCCAGCTCCTTTCATTCAGTCAGTAGCTTCAATCATTTCTGGTATATGAATAACATGATGTTTAACAATGGCAAAAATCAATGAATATTGTAAATGCACAAACAGTAATTTCTCCGCATTGCAAGGTGCAATTCTGAAATTTTTTGCTTTTTCCTGCTCCTCTTAGCATGATAAAGAAGATTCAAAGAGAGTGAGATGCCAGCTCCTTTCATTCAGTCAGTAGCTTCAATCATTTCTGGATGTTTTTCAATGGCAAAAATCAATGAATATTGTAAATGCACAAACAGTAATTTCTCCGCATTGCAAGGTGCAATTCTGAAATTTTTTGCTTTTTCCTGCTCCTCTTAGCATGATAAAGAAGATTCAAAGAGAGTGAGATGCCAGCTCCTTTCATTCAGTCAGTAGCTTCAATCATTTCTGGACATTTTTCAACGGCAAAAATCAATGAATATTGTAAATGCACAAACAGTAATTTCTCCGCATTGCAAGGTGCAATTCTGAAATTTTTTGCTTTTTCCTGCTCCTCTTAGCATGATAAAGAAGATTCAAAGAGAGTGAGAT
This sequence comes from Phyllobates terribilis, assembly GCF_046119375.1. Taxonomy (NCBI): domain Eukaryota; kingdom Metazoa; phylum Chordata; class Amphibia; order Anura; family Dendrobatidae; genus Phyllobates; species Phyllobates terribilis. Next base: position 80,125 of record NW_027365480.1, read on the forward strand.
GCCAGCTCCTTTCATTCAGTCAGTAGCTTCAATCATTTCTGGACGTTTTTCAATGGCAAAAATCAATGAATATTGTAAATGCACAAACAGTAATTTCTCCGCATTGCAAGGTGCAATTCTGAAATTTTTTGCTTTTTCCTGCTCCTCTTAGCATGATAAAGAAGATTCAAAGAGAGTGAGATGCCAGCTCCTTTCATTCAGTCAGTAGCTTCAATCATTTCTGGACGTTTTTCAATGGCAAAAATCAATGAATCTTGTAAATGCACAAACAGTAATTTCTCCGTATTGCAAGGTGCAATTCTGAAATTTTTTGCTTTTTCCTGCTCCTCTTAGCATGATAAAGAAGATTCAAAGAGAGTGAGATGCCAGCTCCTTTCATTCAGTCAGTAGCTTCAATCATTTCTGGACGTTTTTCAATGGCAAAAATCAATGAATATTGTAAATGCACAAGCAGTAATTTCTCCGCATTGCAAGGTGCAATTCTGAAATTTTTTGCTTTTTCCTGCTCCTCTTAGCATGATAAAGAAGATTCAAAGAGACTGAGATGCCAGCTCCTTTCATTCAGTCAGTAGCTTCAATCATTTCTGGACGTTTTTCAATGGCAAAAATCAATGAATATTGTAAATGCACAAACAGTAATTTCTCCGCATTGCAAGGTGCAATTCTGAAATTTTTTACTTTTTCCTGCTCCTCTTAGCATGAAAAAGAAGATTCAAAGAGAGTGAGATGCCAGCTCCTTTCATTCAGTCAGTAGCTTCAATCATTTCTGGTATATGAATAACATGATGTTTTTCAATGGCAAAAATCAATGAATATTGTAAATGCACAAACAGTAATTTCTCCGCATTGCAAGGTGCAATTCTGAATTTTTTTGCTTTTTCCTGCTCCTCTTAGCATGATAAAGAAGATTCAAAGAGAGTGAGATGCCAGCTCCTTTCATTCAGTCAGTAGCTTCAATCATTTCTGGACGTTTTTCAATGGCAAAAATCAATGAATATTGTAAATGCACAAACAGTAATTTCTCCGCATTGCAAGGTGCACTTCTGAAATTTTTTGCTTTTTCCTGCTCCTCTTAGCATGATAAAGAAGATTCAAAGAGAGTGAGATGCCAGCTCCTTTCATTCAGTCAGTAGCTTCAATCATTTCTGGTATATGAATAACATGATGTTTTTCAATGGCAAAAATCAATGAATATTGTAAATGCACAAACAGTAATTTCTCCGCATTGCAAGGTGCAATTCTGAAATTTTTTGCTTTTTCCTGCTCCTCTTAGCATGATAAAGAAGATTCAAAGAGAGTGAGATGCCAGCTCCTTTCATTCAGTCAGTAGCTTCAATCATTTCTGGTATATGAATAACATGATGTTTTTCAATGGCAAAAATCAATGAATATTGTAAATGCACAAACAGTAATTTCTCCGCATTGCAAGGTGCAATTCTGAAATTTTTTGCCTTTTCCTGCTCCTCTTAGCATGATAAAGAAGATTCAAAGAGAGTGAGATGCCAGCTCCTTTCATTCAGTCAGTAGCTTCAATCATTTCTGGACGTTTTTCAATGGCAAAAATCAATGAATATTGTAAATGCACAAACAGTAGTTTCTCCGCATTGCAAGGTGCAATTCTGAAATTTTTTGCTTTTTCCTGCTCCTCTTAGCATGATAAAGAAGATTCAAAGAGAGTGAGATGCCAGCTCCTTTCATTCAGTCAGTAGCTTCAAACATTTCTGGTATATGAATAACATGATGTTTTTCAATGGCAAAAATCAATGAATATTGTAAATGCACAAACAGTAATTTCTCCGCATTGCAAGGTGCAATTCTGAAATTTTTTGCTTTTTCCTGCTCCTCTTAGCATGATAAAGAAGATTCAAAGAGAGTGAGATGCCAGCTCCTTTCATTCAGTCAGTAGCTTCAATCATTTCTGGACGTTTTTCAATGGCAAAAATCAATGAATATTGTAAATGCACAAACAGTAATTTCTCCGCATTGCAAGGTGCAATTCTGAAATTTTTTGCTTTTTCCTGCTCCTCTTAGCATGATAAAGAAGATTCAAAGAGAGTGAGATGCCAGCTCCTTTCATTCAGTCAGTAGCTACAATCATTTCTGGACGTTTTTCAATGGCAAAAATCAATGAATATTGTAAATGCACAAACTGCAATTTCTCCGCATTGCAAGGTGCAATTCTGAAATTTTTTGCTTTTTCCTGCTCCTCTTAGCATGATAAAGAAGATTCAAAGAGAGTGAGATGCCAGCTCCTTTCATTCAGTCAGTAGCTTCAATCATTTCTGGTATATGAATAACATGATGTTTTTCAATGGCAAAAATCAATGAATATTGTAAATGCACAAACAGTAATTTCTCCGCATTGCAAGGTGCAATTCTGAAATTTTTTGCTTTTTCCTGCTCCTCTTAGCATGATAAAGAAGATTCAAAGAGAGTGAGATGCCAGCTCCTTTCATTCAGTCAGTAGCTTCAATCATTTCTGGACGTTTTTCAATGGCAAAAATCATTGAATATTGTAAATGCACAAACAGTAATTTCTCCGCATTGCAAGGTGCAATTCTGAAATTTTTTACTTTTTCCTGTTCCTCTTAGCATGATAAAGAAGATTCAAAGAGAGTGAGATGCCAGCTCCTTTCATTCAGTCAGTAGCTTCAATCATTTCTGGACGTTTTTCAATGGCAAAAATCAATGAATATTGTAAATGCACAAACAGTAATTTCTCCGCATTGCAAGGTGCAATTCTGAAATTTTTTTCTTTTTCCTGCTCCTCTTAGCATGATAAAGAAGATTCAAAGAGAGTGAGATGCCAGCTCCTTTCATTCAGTCAGTAGCTTCAATCATTTCTGGACGTTTTTCAATGGCAAAAATCAATGAATATTGTAAATGCACAAACAGTAATTTCTCCGCATTGCAAGGTGCAATTCTGAAATTTTTTGCTTTTTCCTGCTCCTCTTAGCATGACAAAGAAGATTCAAAGAGAGTGAGATGCCAGATCCTTTCCTTCAGTCAGTAGCTTCAATCATTTCTGGTATATGAATAACATGATGTTTTTCAATGGCAAAAATCAATGAATTTTGTAAATGCACAAACAGTAATTTCTCCGCATTGCAAGGCGCAATTCTGAAATTTTTTGCTTTTTCCTGCTCCTCTTAGCATGATAAAGAAGATTCAAAGAGAGTGAGATGCCAGCTCCTTTCATTCAGTCAGTAGCTTCAATCATTTCTGGACATTTTTCAATGGCAAAAATCAATGAATATTGTAAATGCACAAACAGTAATTTCTCCGCATTGCAAGGTGCAATTCTGAAATTTTTTGCTTTTTCCTGCTCCTCTTAGCATGATAAAGAAGATTCAAAGAGAGTGAGATGCCAGCTCCTTTCATTCAGTCAGTAGCTTCAATCATTTCTGGACGTTTTTCAATGGCAAAAATCAATGAATATTGTAAATGCACAAACAGTAATTTCTCCGCATTGCAAGGTGCAATTCTGAAATTTTTTGCTTTTTCCTGCTCCTCTTAGCATGATAAAGAAGATTCAAAGAGAGTGAGATGCCAGCTCCTTTCATTCAGTCAGTAGCTTCAATCATTTCTGGACGTTTTTCAATGGCAAAAATCATTGAATATTGTAAATGCACAAACAGTAATTTCTCCGCATTGCAAGGTGCAATTCTGAAATTTTTTACTTTTTCCTGCTCCTCTTAGCATGATAAAGAAGATTCAAAGAGAGTGAGATGCCAGCTCCTTTCATTCAGTCAGTAGCTTCAATCATTTCTGGTATATGAATAACATGATGTTTTTCAATCGCAAAAATCAATGAATATTGTAAATGCACAAACAGTAATTTCTCCGCATTGCAAGGTGCAATTCTGAAATGTTTTGCTTTTTCCTGCTCCTCTTAGCATGATAAAGAAGATTCAAAGAGAGTGAGATGCCAGCTCCTTTCATTCAGTCAGTAGCTTCAATCATTTCTGGACGTTTTTCAATGGCAAAAATCAATGAATATTGTAAATGCACAAACAGTAATTTCTCCGCATTGCAAGGTGCAATTCTGAAATTTTTTGCTTTTTCCTGCTCCTCTTAGCATGACAAAGAAGATTCAAAGAGAGTGAAATGCCAGATCCTTTCCTTCAGTCAGTAGCTTCAATCATTTCTGGTATATGAATAACATGATGTTTTTCAATGGCAAAAATCAATGAATTTTGTAAATGCACAAACAGTAATTTCTCCGCATTGCAAGGCGCAATTCTGAAATTTTTTGCTTTTTCCTGCTCCTCTTAGCATGATAAAGAAGATTCAAAGAGAGTGAGATGCCAGCTCCTTTCATTCAGTCAGTAGCTTCAATCATTTCTGGACATTTTTCAATGGCAAAAATCAATGAATATTGTAAATGCACAAACAGTAATTTCTCCGCATTGCAAGGTGCAATTCTGAAATTTTTTGCTTTTTCCTGCTCCTCTTAGCATGATAAAGAAGATTCAAAGAGAGTGAGATGCCAGCTCCTTTCATTCAGTCAGTAGCTTCAATCATTTCTGGACGTTTTTCAATGGCAAAAATCAATGAATATTGTAAATGCACAAACAGTAATTTCTCCGCATTGCAAGGTGCAATTCTGAAATTTTTTGCTTTTTCCTGCTCCTCTTAGCATGATAAAGAAGATTCAAAGAGAGTGAGATGCCAGCTCCTTTCATTCAGTCAGTAGCTTCAATCATTTCTGGACGTTTTTCAATGGCAAAAATCAATGAATATTGTAAATGCACAAACTGCAATTTCTCCGCATTGCAAGGTGCAATTCTGAAATTTTTTGCTTTTTCCTGCTCCTCTTAGCATGATAAAGAAGATTCAAAGAGAGTGAGATGCCAGCTCCTTTCATTCAGTCAGTAGCTTCAATCATTTCTGGTATATGAATAACATGATGTTTTTCAATGGCAAAAATCAATGAATATTGTAAATGCACAAACAGTAATTTCTCCGCATTGCAAGGTGCAATTCTGAAATTTTTTGCTTTTTCCTGCTCCTCTTAGCATGATAAAGAAGATTCAAAGAGAGTGAGATGCCAGCTCCTTTCATTCAGTCAGTAGCTTCAATCATTTCTGGACGTTTTTCAATGGCAAAAATCAATGAATATTGTAAATGCACAAACTGCAATTTCTCCGCATTGCAAGGTGCAATTCTGAAATTTTTTGCTTTTTCCTGCTCCTCTTAGCATGATAAAGAAGATTCAAAGAGAGTGAGATGCCAGCTCCTTTCATTCAGTCAGTAGCTTCAATCATTTCTGGTAAATGAATAACATGATGTTTTTCAATAGCAAAAATCAATGAATATTGTAAATGCACAAACAGTAATTTCTCCGCATTGCAAGGTGCAATTCTGAAATTTTTGGCTTTTTCCTGCTCCTCTTAGCATGATAAAGAAGATTCAAAGAGAGTGAGATGCCAGCTCCTTTCATTCAGTCAGTAGCTTCAATCATTTCTGGACGTTTTTCAATGGCAAAAATCAATGAATATTGTAAATGCACAAACAGTAATTTCTCCGCATTGCAAGGTGCAATTCTGAAATTTTTTGCTTTTTCCTGCTCCTCTTAGCATGATAAACAAGATTCAAAGAGAGTGAGATGCCAGCTCCTTTCATTCAGTCAGTAGCTTCAATCATTTCTGGACGTTTTTCAATGGCAAAAATCATTGAATATTGTAAATGCACAAACAGTAATTTCTCCGCATTGCAAGGTGCAATTCTGAAATTTTTTACTTTTTCCTGCTCCTCTTAGCATGATAAAGAAGATTCAAAGAGAATGAGATGCCAGCTCCTTTCATTCAGTCAGTAGCTTCAATCATTTCTGGTATAGGAATAACATGATGTTTTTCAATCGCAAAAATCAATGAATATTGTAAATGCACAAACAGTAATTTCTCCGCATTGCAAGGAGCAATTCTGAAATTTTTTGCATTTTCCTGCTCCTCTTAGCATGATAAAGAAGATTCAAAGAGAGTGAGATGCCAGCTCCTTTCATTCAGTCAGTAGCTTCAATCATTTCTGGACGTTTTTCAATGGCAAAAATCAATGAATATTGTAAATGCACAAACAGTAATTTCTCCGCATTGCAAGGTGCAATTCTGAAATTTTTTGCTTTTTCCTGCTCCTCTTAGCATGATAAAGAAGATTCAAAGAGAGTGAGATGCCAGCTCCTTTCATTCAGTCAGTAGCTTCAATCATTTCTGGACATTTTTCAATGGCAAAAATCAATGAATATTGTAAATGCACAAACAGTAATTTCTCCGCATTGCAAGGTGCAATTCTGAAATTTTTTGCTTTTTCCTGCTCCTCTTAGCATGATAAAGAAGATTCAAAGAGAGTGAGATGCCAGCTCCTTTCATTCAGTCAGTAGCTTCAATCATTTCTGGACGTTTTTCAATGGCAAAAATCAATGAATATTGTAAATGCACAAACAGTAATTTCTCCGCATTGCAAGGTGCAATTCTGAAATTTTTTGCTTTTTCCTGCTCCTCTTAGCATGATAAAGAAGATTCAAAGAGAGTGAGGTGCCAGCTCCTTTCATTCAGTCAGGAGCTTCAAACATTTCTGGTATATGAATAACATGTTTTTCAATGGCAAAAATCAATGAATATTGTAAATGCACAAACAGTAATTTCTCCGCATTGCAAGGTGCAATTCTGAAATTTTTTGCTTTTTCCTGCTCCTCTTAGCATGATAAAGAAGATTCAAAGAGAGTGAGATGCTAGCTCCTTTCATTCAGTCAGTAGCTTCAATCATTTCTGGACGTTTTTCAATGGCAAAAATCAATGAATATTGTAAATGCACAAACTGTAATTTCTCCGCATTGCAAGGTGCAATTCTGAAATTTTTTGCTTTTTCCTGCTCCTCTTAGCATGATAAAGAAGATTCAAAGAGAGTGAGATGCCAGCTCCTTTCATTCAGTCAGTAGCTTCAATCATTTCTGGACATTTTTCAATGGCAAAAATCAATGAATATTGTAAATGCACAAACAGTAATTTCTCCGCATTGCAAGGTGCAATTCTGAAATTTTTTGCTTTTTCCTGCTCCTCTTAGCATGATAAAGAAGATTCAAAGAGAGTGAGATGCCAGCTCCTTTCATTCAGTCAGTGGCTTCAATCATTTCTGGACGTTTTTCAATGGCAAAAATCAATGAATATTGTAAATGCACAAACAGTAATTTCTCCGCATTGCAAGGTGCAATTCTGAAATTTTTTGCTTTTTCCTGCTCCTCTTAGCATGATAAAGAAGATTCAAAGAGAGTGAGGTGCCAGCTCCTTTCATTCAGTCAGGAGCTTCAAACATTTCTGGTATATGAATAACATGTTTTTCAATGGCAAAAATCAATGAATATTGTAAATGCACAAACAGTAATTTCTCCGCATTGCAAGGTGCAATTCTGAAATTTTTTGCTTTTTCCTGCTCCTCTTAGCATGATAAAGAAGATTCAAAGAGAGTGAGATGCCAGCTCCTTTCATTCAGTCAGTAGCTTCAATCATTTCTGGACGTTTTTCAATGGCAAAAATCAATGAATATTGTAAATGCACAAACTGTAATTTCTCCGCATTGCAAGGTGCAATTCTGAAATTTTTTGCTTTTTCCTGCTCCTCTTAGCATGATAAAGAAGATTCAAAGAGAGTGAGATGCCAGCTCCTTTCATTCAGTCAGTAGCTTCAATCATTTCTGGACGTTTTTCAATGGCAAAAATCAACGAATATTGTAAATGCACAAACAGTAATTTCTCCGCATTGCAAGGTGCAATTCTGAAATTTTTTGCTTTTTCCTGCTCCTCTTAGCATGATAAAGAAGATTCAAAGAGAGTGAGATGCCAGCTCCTTTCATTCAGTCAGTAGCTTCAATCATTTCTGGACGTTTTTCAATGGCAAAAATCAATGAATATTGTAAATGCACAAACAGTAATTTCTCCGCATTGCAAGGTGCAATTCTGAAATTTTTTGCTTTTTCCTGCTCCTCTTAGCATGATAAAGAAGATTCAAAGAGAGTGAGATGCCAGCTCCTTTCATTCAGTCAGTAGCTTCAATCATTTCTGGACGTTTTTCAATGGCAAAAATCAATGAATATTGTAAATGCACAAACTGCAATTTCTCCGCATTGCAAGGTGCAATTCTGAAATTTTTTGCTTTTTCCTGCTCCTCTTAGCATGATAAAGAAGATTCAAAGAGAGTGAGATGCCAGCTCCTTTCATTCAGTCAGTAGCTTCAATCATTTCTGGTATATGAATAACATGATGTTTTTCAATGGCAAAAATCAATGAATATTGTAAATGCACAAACAGTAATTTCTCCGCATTGCAAGGTGCAATTCTGAAATTTTTTGCTTTTTCCTGCTCCTCTTAGCATGATAAAGAAGATTCAAAGAGAGTGAGATGCCAGCTCCTTTCATTCAGTCAGTAGCTTCAATCATTTCTGGACGTTTTTCAATGGCAAAAATCAATGAATATTGTAAATGCACAAACTGCAATTTCTCCGCATTGCAAGGTGCAATTCTGAAATTTTTTGCTTTTTCCTGCTCCTCTTAGCATGATAAAGAAGATTCAAAGAGAGTGAGATGCCAGCTCCTTTCATTCAGTCAGTAGCTTCAATCATTTCTGGTATATGAATAACATGATGTTTTTCAATAGCAAAAATCAATGAATATTGTAAATGCACAAACAGTAATTTCTCCGCATTGCAAGGTGCAATTCTGAAATTTTTGGCTTTTTCCTGCTCCTCTTAGCATGATAAAGAAGATTCAAAGAGAGTGAGATGCCAGCTCCTTTCATTCAGTCAGTAGCTTCAATCATTTCTGGACGTTTTTCAATGGCAAAAATCAATGAATATTGTAAATGCACAAACTGCAATTTCTCCGCATTGCAAGGTGCAATTCTGAAATTTTTTGCTTTTTCCTGCTCCTCTTAGCATGATAAAGAAGATTCAAAGAGAGTGAGATGCCAGCTCCTTTCATTCAGTCAGTAGCTTCAATCATTTCTGGTATATGAATAACATGATGTTTTTCAATAGCAAAAATCAATGAATATTGTAAATGCACAAACAGTAATTTCTCCGCATTGCAAGGTGCAATTCTGAAATTTTTGGCTTTTTCCTGCTCCTCTTAGCATGATAAAGAAGATTCAAAGAGAGTGAGATGCCAGCTCCTTTCATTCAGTCAGTAGCTTCAATCATTTCTGGTATAGGAATAACATGATGTTTTTCAATCGCAAAAATCAATGAATATTGTAAATGCACAAACAGTAATTTCTCCGCATTGCAAGGAGCAATTCTGAAATTTTTTGCATTTTCCTGCTCCTCTTAGCATGATAAAGAAGATTCAAAGAGAGTGAGATGCCAGCTCCTTTCATTCAGTCAGTAGCTTCAATCATTTCTGGACGTTTTTCAATGGCAAAAATCAATGAATATTGTAAATGCACAAACAGTAATTTCTCCGCATTGCAAGGTGCAATTCTGAAATTTTTTGCTTTTTCCTGCTCCTCTTAGCATGATAAAGAAGATTCAAAGAGAGTGAGATGCCAGCTCCTTTCATTCAGTCAGTAGCTTCAATCATTTCTGGACATTTTTCAATGGCAAAAATCAATGAATATTGTAAATGCACAAACAGTAATTTCTCCGCATTGCAAGGTGCAATTCTGAAATTTTTTGCTTTTTCCTGCTCCTCTTAGCATGATAAAGAAGATTCAAAGAGAGTGAGATGCCAGCTCCTTTCATTCAGTCAGTAGCTTCAATCATTTCTGGACGTTTTTCAATGGCAAAAATCAATGAATATTGTAAATGCACAAACAGTAATTTCTCCGCATTGCAAGGTGCAATTCTGAAATTTTTTGCTTTTTCCTGCTCCTCTTAGCATGATAAAGAAGATTCAAAGAGAGTGAGGTGCCAGCTCCTTTCATTCAGTCAGGAGCTTCAAACATTTCTGGTATATGAATAACATGTTTTTCAATGGCAAAAATCAATGAATATTGTAAATGCACAAACAGTAATTTCTCCGCATTGCAAGGTGCAATTCTGAAATTTTTTGCTTTTTCCTGCTCCTCTTAGCATGATAAAGAAGATTCAAAGAGAGTGAGATGCCAGCTCCTTTCATTCAGTCAGTAGCTTCAATCATTTCTGGACGTTTTTCAATGGCAAAAATCAATGAATATTGTAAATGCACAAACTGTAATTTCTCCGCATTGCAAGGTGCAATTCTGAAATTTTTTGCTTTTTCCTGCTCCTCTTAGCATGATAAAGAAGATTCAAAGAGAGTGAGATGCCAGCTCCTTTCATTCAGTCAGTAGCTTCAATCATTTCTGGACGTTTTTCAATGGCAAAAATCAACGAATATTGTAAATGCACAAACAGTAATTTCTCCGCATTGCAAGGTGCAATTCTGAAATTTTTTGCTTTTTCCTGCTCCTCTTAGCATGATAAAGAAGATTCAAAGAGAGTGAGATGCCAGCTCCTTTCATTCAGTCAGTAGCTTCAATCATTTCTGGACGTTTTTCAATGGCAAAAATCAATGAATATTGTAAATGCACAAACTGTAATTTCTCCGCATTGCAAGGTGCAATTCTGAAATTTTTTGCTTTTTCCTGCTCCTCTTAGCATGATAAAGAAGACTCAAAGAGAGTGAGATGCCAGCTCCATTCATTGAGTCAGTAGCTTCAATCATTTCTGGACGTTTTTCAATGGCAAAAATCAATGAATATTGTAAATGCACAAACAGTAATTTCTCCGCATTGCAAGGTGCAATTCTGAAATTTTTTGCTTTTTCCTGCTCCTCTTAGAATGATAAAGAAGATTCAAAGAGAGTGAGATGCCAGCTCCTTTCATTCAGTCAGTACCTTCAATCATTTCTGGACGTTTTTCAATGGCAAAAATCAATGAATATTGTAAATGCACAAACAGTAATTTCTCCGCATTGCAAGGTGCAATTCTGAAATTTTTTGCTTTTTCCTGCTCCTCTTAGCATGATAAAGAAGATTCAAAGAGAGTGAGATGCCAGTTCCTTTCATTCAGTCAGTAGCTTCAAACATTTCTGGTATATGAATAACATGATGTTTTTCAATGGCAAAAATCAATGAATATTGTAAATGCACAAACAGTAATTTCTCCGCTTTGCAAGGTGCAAGTCTGAAATTTTTTGCTTTTTCCTGCTCCTCTTAGCATGATAAAGAAGATTCAAAGAGAGTGAGATGCCAGCTCCTTTCATTCAGTCAGTAGCTTCAAACATTTCTGGTATATGAATAACATGATGTTTTTCAATGGCAAAAATCAATGAATATTGTAAATGCACAAACAGTAATTTCTCCGCATTGCAAGGTGCAAGTCTGAAATTTTTTGCTTTTTCCTGCTCCTCTTAGCATGATAAAGAAGATTCAAAGAGAGTGAGATGCCAGCTACTTTCATTCAGTCAGTAGCTTCAATCATTTCTGGACGTTTTTCAATGGTAAAAATCAATGAATATTGTAAATGCACAAACAGTAATTTCTCCACATTGCAAGGTGCAATTCTGAAATTTTTTGCTTTATCCTGCTCCTCTTAGCATGATAAAGAAGATTCAAAGAGATTGAGATGCCAGCTCCTTTCATTCAGTCAGTAGCTTCAAACATTTCTGGTATATGAATAACATGATGTTTTTCAATGGCAAAAATCAATGAATATTGTAAATGCACAAACAGTAATTTCTCCGCATTGCAAGGTGCAATTCTGAAATTTTTTGCTTTTTCCTGCTCCTCTTAGCATGATAAAGAAGATTCAAAGAGAGTGAGATGCCAGCTCCTTTCATTCAGTCAGTAGCTTCAAACATTTCTGGTATATGAATAACATGATGTTTTTCAATGGCAAAAATCAATGAATATTGTAAATGCACAAACAGTAATTTCTCCGCATTGCAAGGTGCAAGTCTGAAATTTTTTGCTTTTTCCTGCTCCTCTTAGCATGATAAAGAAGATTCAAAGAGAGTGAGATGCCAGCTACTTTCATTCAGTCAGTAGCTTCAATCATTTCTGGACGTTATTCAATGGTAAAAATCAATGAATATTGTAAATGCACAAACAGTAATTTCTCCACATTGCAAGGTGCAATTCTGAAATTTTTTGCTTTTTCCTGCTCCTCTTAGCATGATAAAGAAGATTCAAAGAGAGTGAGATGCCAGCTCCTTTCATTCAGTCAGTAGCTTCAAACATTTCTGGTATATGAATAACATGATGTTTTTCAATGGCAAAAATCAATGAATATTGTAAATGCACAAACAGTAATTTCTCCGCATTGCAAGGTGCAATTCTGAAATTTTTTGCTTTTTCCTGCTCCTCTTAGCATGATAAAGAAGATTCAAAGAGAGTCAGATGCCAGCTCCTTTCATTCAGTCAGTAGCTTCAATCATTTCTGGATGTTTTTCAATGGCAAAAATCAATGAATATTGTAAATGCACAAACTGTAATTTCTCCGCATTGCAAGGTGCAATTCTGAAATTTTTTGCTTTTTCCTGCTCCTCTTAGCATGGTAAAGAAGATTCAAAGAGAGTGAGATGCCAGCTCCTTTCATTCAGTCAGTAGCTTCAATCATTTCTGGACGTTTTTCAATGGCAAAAATCAATGAATATTGTAAATGCACAAACAGTAATTTCTCCGCATTGCAAGGTGCAATTCTGAAATTTTTTGCTTTTTCCTGCTCCTCTTAGCATGATAAAGAAGATTCAAAGAGAGTGAGATGCCAGCTCCTTTCATTCAGTCAGTACCTTCAATCATTTCTGGACGTTTTTCAATGGCAAAAATCAATGAATATTGTAAATGCACAAACAGTAATTTTTCCGCATTGCAAGGTGCAATTCTGAAATTTTTTGCTTTTTCCCGCTCCTCTTAGCATGATAAAGAAGATTCAAAGAGAGTGAGGTGCCAGCTCCTTTCATTCAGTCAGTAGCTTCAAACATTTCTGGTATATGAATAACATGTTTTTCAATGGCAAAAATCAATGAATATTGTAAATGCACAAACAGTAATTTCTCCGCATTGCAAGGTGCAATTCTGAAATTTTTTGCTTTTTCCTGCTCCTCTTAGCATGATAAAGAAGATTCAAAGAGAGTGAGATGCCAGCTCCTTTCATTCAGTCAGTAGCTTCAATCATTTCTGGACGTTTTTCAATGGCAAAAATCAATGAATATTGTAAATGCACAAACAGTAATTTCTCCGCATTGCAAGGTGCAATTCTGAAATTTTTTGCTTTTTCCTGCTCCTCTTAGCATGATAAAGAAGATTCAAAGAGAGTGAGATGCCAGCTCCTTTCATTCAGTCAGTAGCTTCAATCATTTCTGGACGTTTTTCAATGGCAAAAATCAATGAATATTGTAAATGCACAAACAGTAATTTCTCCGCATTGCAAGGTGCAATTCTGAAATTTTTTGCTTTTTCCTGCTCCTCTTAGCATGATAAAGAAGATTCAAAGAGAGTGAGATGCCAGCTCCTTTCATTCAGTCAGTAGCTTCAAACATTTCTGGTATATGAATAACATGATGTTTATCAATGGCAAAAATCAATGAATATTGTAAATGCACAAACAGTAATTTCTCCGCATTGCAAGGTGCAAGTCTGAAATTTTTTGCTTTTTCCTGCTCCTCTTAGCATGATAAAGAAGATTCAAAGAGAGTGAGATGCCAGCTACTTTCATTCAGTCAGTAGCTTCAATCATTTCTGGACGTTTTTCAATGGTAAAAATCAATGAATATTGTAAATGCACAAACAGTAATTTCTCCACATTGCAAGGTGCAATTCTAAAATTTTTTGCTTTTTCCTGCTCCTCTTAGCATGATAAAGAAGATTCAAAGAGAGTGAGATGCCAGCTCCTTTCATTCAGTCAGTAGCTTCAAACATTTCTGGTATATGAATAACATGATGTTTTTCAATGGCAAAAATCAATGAATATTGTAAATGCACAAACAGTAATTTCTCCGCATTGCAAGGTGCAATTCTGAAATTTTTTGCTTTTTCCTGCTCCTCTTAGCATGATTCAAAGAGAGTGAGATGCCAGCTCCTTTCATTCAGTCAGTAGCTTCAATCATTTCTGGACATTTTTCAATGGCAAAAATCAATGAATATTGTAAATGCACAAACAGTAATTTCTCCGCATTGCAAGGTGCAATTCTGAAATTTTTTGCTTTTTCCTGCTCCTCTTAGCATGATAAAGAAGATTCAAAGAGAGTGAGATGTCAGCTCCTTTCATTCAGTCAGTAGCTTCAAACATTTCTGGTATATGAATAACATGATGTTTTTCAATGGCAAAAATCAATGAATATTGTAAATGCACAAACAGTAATTTCTCCGCATTGCAAGGTGCAATTCTGAAATTTTTTGCTTTTTCCTGCTCCTCTTAGCATGATAAAGAAGATTCAAAGAGAGTGAGATGCCAGCTCCTTTCATTCAGTCAGTAGCTTCAAACATTTCTGGTATATGAATAACATGATGTTTTTCAATGGCAAAAATCAATGAATATTGTAAATGCACAAATAGTAATTTCTCCGCATTGCAAGGTGCAAGTCTGAAATTTTTTGCTTTTTCCTGCTCCTCTTAGCATGATAAAGAAGATTCAAAGAGAGTGAGATGCCAGCTACTTTCATTCAGTCAGTAGCTTCAATCATTTCTGGACATTTTTCAATGGTAAAAATCAATGAATATTGTAAATGCACAAACAGTAATTTCTCCACATTGCAAGGTGCAATTCTGAAATTTTTTGCTTTTTCCTGCTCCTCTTAGCATGATAAAGAAGATTCAAAGAGAATGAGATGCCAGCTCCTTTCATTCAGTCAGTAGCTTCAAACATTTCTTGTATATGAATAACATGATGTTTTTCAATGGCAAAAATCAATGAATATTGTAAATGCACAAACAGTAATTTCTCCGCATTGCAAGGTGCAAGTCTGAAATTTTTTGCTTTTTCCTGCTCCTCTTAGCATGATAAAGAAAATTCAAAGAGAGTGAGATGCCAGCTACTTTCATTCAGTCAGTAGCTTCAATCATTTCTGGACGTTTTTCAATGGTAAAAATCAATGAATATTGTAAATGCACAAACAGTAATTTCTCCACATTGCAAGGTGCAATTCTGAAATTTTTTGCTTTTTCCTGCTCCTCTTAGCATGATAAAGAAGATTCAAAGAGAGTGAGATGCCAGCTCCTTTCATTCAGTCAGTAGCTTCAAACATTTCTGGTATATAAATAACATGATGTTTTTCAATGGCAAAAATCAATGAATATTGTAAATGCACAAACAGTAATTTCTCCGCATTGCAAGGTGCAATTCTGAAATTTTTTGCTTTTTCCTGTTCCTCTTAGCATGATAAAGAAGATTCAAAGAGAGTGAGATGCCAGCTCCTTTCATTCAGTCAGTAGCTTCAATCATTTCTGGACGTTTCTCAATGGCAAAAATCAATGAATATTGTAAATGCACAAACTGTAATTTCTCCGCATTGCAAGGTGCAATTCTGAAATTTTTTGCTTTTTCCTGCTCCTCTTTGCATGATAAAGAAGATTCAAAGAGAGTGAGATGCCAGCTCCTTTCATTCAGTCAGTAGCTTCAATCATTTCTGGACGTTTTTCAATGGCAAAAATCAATGAATATTGTAAATGCACAAACAGTAATTTCTCCGCATTGCAAGGTGCAATTCTGAAATTTTTTGCTTTTTCCTGCTCCTCTTAGCATGATAAAGAAGATTCAAAGAGAGTGAGATGCCAGCTCCTTTCATTCAGTCAGTAGCTTCAAACATTTCTGGTATATGAATAACATGATGTTTTTCAATGGCAAAAATCAATGAATATTGTAAATGCACAAACAGTAATTTCTCCGCATTGCAAGGTGCAATTCTGAAATTTCTTGCTTTTTCCTGCTCCTCTTAGCATGATAAAGAAGATTCAAAGAGAGTGAGATGCCAGCTCCTTTCATTCAGTCAGTAGCTTCAATCATTTCTGGTATATGAATAACATGATGTTTTTCAATGGCAAAAATCAATGAATATTGTAAATGCACAAACAGTAATTTCTCCGCATTGCAAGGTGCAATTCTGAAATTTTTTGCTTTTTCCTGCTCCTCTTAGCATGATAAAGAAGATTCAAAGAGAGTGAGATGCCAGCTCCTTTCATTCAGTCAGTAGCTTCAATCATTTCTGGACTTTTTTCAACGGCAAAAATCAATGAATATTGTAAATGCACAAACAGTAATTTCTCCGCATTGCAAGGTGCAATTCTGAAATTTTTTGCTTTTTCCTGCTCCTCTTAGCATGATAAAGAAGATTCAAAGAGAGTGAGATGCCAGCTCCTTTCATTCAGTCAGTAGCTTCAATCATTTCTGGACGTTTTTCAATGGCAAAAATCAATGTATATTGTAAATGCACAAACAGTAATTTCTCCGCATTGCAAGGTGCAATTCTGAAATTTTTTGCTTTTTCCTGCTCCTCTTAGCATGATAAAGAAGATTCAAAGAGAGTGAGATGCCAGCTCCTTTCATTCAGTCAGTAGCTTCAATCATTTCTGGACGTTTTTCAATGGCAAAAATCAATGAATATTGTAAATGCACAAACAGTAATTTCTCCGCATTGCAAGGTGCAATTCTGAAATTTTTTGCTTTTTCCTGCTCCTCTTAGCATGATAAAGAAGATTCAAAGAGAGTGAGATGCCAGCTCCTTTCATTCAGTCAGTAGCTTCAAACATTTCTGGTATATGAATAACATGATGTTTTTCAATGGCAAAAATCAATGAATTTTGTAAATGCACAAACAGCAATTTCTCCGCATTGCAAGGTGCAATTCTGAAATTTTTTGCTTTTTCCTGCTCCTCTTAGCATGATAAAGAAGATTCAAAGAGAGTGAGATGCCAGCTCCTTTCATTTAGTCAGTAGCTTCAATCATTTCTGGACGTTTTTCAATGGCAAAAATCAATGAATATTGTAAATGCACAAACAGTAATTTCTCCGCATTGCGAGGTGCAATTCTGAAATTTTTTGCTTTTTCCTGCTCCTCTTAGCATGATAAAGAAGATTCAAAGAGAGTGAGATGCCAGCTCCTTTCATTCAGTCAGTAGCTTCAATCATTTCTGGTGTGTGAATAACGATGTTTTTCAATGGCAAAAATCAATGAATATTGTAAATGCACAAACAGTAATTTCTCCGCATTGCAAGGTGCAATTCTGAAATGTTTTGCTTTTTCCTGCTCCTCTTAGCATGATAAAGAAGATTCAAAGAGAGTGAGATGCCAGCTCCTTTCATTCAGTCAGTAGCTTCAATCATTTCTGGTATATGAATAACATGATGTTTTTCAATGGCAAAATTCAATGAATATTGTAAATGCACAAACAGTAATTTATTCGCATTGCAAGGTGCAATTCTGAAATTTTTTGGTTTTTCCTGCTCCTCTTAGCATGATAAAGAAGATTAAAGAGAGTGAGATGCCAGCTCCTTTCATTCAGTCAGTAGCTTCAAACATTTCTGGTATATGAATAACATGATGTTTTTCAATGGCAAAAATCAATGAATATTGTAAATGCACAAACAGTAATTTCTCCGCATTGCAAGGTGCAATTCTGAAATTTTTTGCCTTTTCCTGCTCCTCTTAGCATGATAAAGAAGATTCAAAGAGAGTGAGATGCCAGCTCCTTTCATTCAGTCAGTAGCTTCAATCATTTCTGGACGTTTTTCAATGGCAAAAATCAATGAATATTGTAAATGCACAAACAGTAATTTCTCCGCATTGCAAGGTGCAATTCTGAAATTTTTTGCTTTTTCCTGCTCCTCTTAGCATGATAAAGAAGATTCAAAGAGAGTGAGATTCCAGCTCCTTTCATTCAGTCAGTAGCTTCAAACATTTCTGGTATATGAATAACATGATGTTTTTCAATGGCAAAAATCAATGAATATTGTAAATGCACAAACAGTAATTTCTCCGCATTGCAAGGTGCAATTCTGAAATTTTTTGCTTTTTCCTGCTCCTCTTAGCATGATAAAGAAGATTCAAAGAGAGTGAGATGCCAGCTCCTTTCATTCAGTCAGTAGCTTCAATCATTTCTGGACGTTTTTCAATGGCAAAAATCAATGAATATTGTAAATGCACAAACAGTAATTTCTCCGCATTGCAAGGTGCAATTCTGAAATTTTTTGCTTTTTCCTGCTCCTCTTAGCATGATAAAGAAGATTCAAAGAGAGTGAGATGCCAGCTCCTTTCATTCAGTCAGTAGCTTCAATCATTTCTGGTATATGAATAACATGATGTTTTTCAATGGCAAAAATCAATGAATATTGTAAATGCACAAACAGTAATTTCTCCGCATTGCAAGGTGCAATTCTGAAATTTTTTGCTTTTTCCTGCTCCTCTTAGCATGATAAAGAAGATTCAAAGAGAGTGAGATGCCAGCTCCTTTCATTCAGTCAGTAGCTTCAATCATTTCTGGACGTTTTTCAATGGCAAAAATCAATGAATATTGTAAATGCACAAACAGTAATTTCTCCGCATTGCAAGGTGCAATTCTGAAATTTTTTGCTTTTTCCTGCTCCTCTTAGCATGATAAAGAAGATTCAAAGAGAGTGACATGCCAGCTCCTTTCATTCAGTCAGTAGCTTCAAACATTTCTGGTATATGAATAACATGATGTTTTTCAATGGCAAAAATCAATGAATATTGTAAATGCACAAACAGTAATTTCTCCGCATTGCAAGGTGCAATTCTGAAATTTTTTGCTTTTTCCTGCTCCTCTTAGCATGATAAAGAAGATTCAAAGAGAGTGAGATGCCAGCTCCTTTCATTCAGTCAGTAGCTTCAATCATTTCTGGACGTTTTTCAATGGCAAAAATCAATGAATATTGTAAATGCACAAACAGTAATTTCTCCGCATTGCAAGGTGCAATTCTGAAATTTTTTGCTTTTTCCTGCTCCTCTTAGCATGATAAAGAAGATTCAAAGAGAGTGAGATGCCAGCTCCTTTCATTCAGTCAGTAGCTTCAATCATTTCTGGTATATGAATAACATGATGTTTTTCAATGGCAAAAATCAATGAATATTGTAAATGCACAAACAGTAATTTCTCCGCATTGCAAGGTGCAATTCTGAAATTTTTTGCTTTTTCCTGCTCCTCTTAGCATGATAAAGAAGATTCAAAGAGAGTGAGATGCCAGCTCCTTTCATTCAGTCAGTAGCTTCAATCATTTCTGGACGTTTTTCAATGGCAAAAATCAATGAATATTGTAAATGCACAAACAGTAATTTCTCCGCATTGCAAGGTGCAATTCTGAAATTTTTTGCTTTTTCCTGCTCCTCTTAGCATGATAAAGAAGATTCAAAGAGAGTGACATGCCAGCTCCTTTCATTCAGTCAGTAGCTTCAAACATTTCTGGTATATGAATAACATGATGTTTTTCAATGGCAAAAATCAATGAATATTGTAAATGCACAAACAGTAATTTCTCCGCATTGCAAGGTGCAATTCTGAAATTTTTTGCTTTTTCCTGCTCCTCTTAGCATGATAAAGAAGATTCAAAGAGAGTGAGATGCCAGCTCCTTTCATTCAGTCAGTAGCTTCAATCATTTCTGGACGTTTTTCAATGGCAAAAATCAATGAATATTGTAAATGCACAAACAGTAATTTCTCCGCATTGCAAGGTGCAATTCTGAAATTTTTTGCTTTTTCCTGCTCCTCTTAGCATGATAAAGAAGATTCAAAGAGAGTGAGATGCCAGCTCCTTTCATTCACTCAGTAGCTTCAATCATTTTTGGTATATGAATAACATGATGTTTTTCAATGGCAAAAATCAATGAATATTGTAAATGCACAAACAGTAATTTCTCCGCATTGCAAGGTGCAATTCTGAAATTTTTTGCTTTTTCCTGCTCCTCTTAGCATGATAAAGAAGATTCAAAGAGAGTGAGATGCCAGCTCCTTTCATTCAGTCAGTAGCTTCAATCATTTCTGGACGTTTTTCAATGGCAAAAATCAATGAATATTGTAAATGCACAAACAGTAATTTCTCCGCATTGCAAGGTGCAATTCTGAAATTTTTTGCTTTTTCCTGCTCCTCTTAGCATGATAAAGAAGATTCAAAGAGAGTGAGATGCCAGCTCCTTTCATTCAGTCAGTAGCTTCAATCATTTCTGGACGTTTTTCAATGGCAAAAATCAATGAATATTGTAAATGCACAAACAGTAATTTCTCCGCATTGCAAGGTGCAATTCTGAAATTTTTTGCTTTTTCCTGCTCCTCTTAGCATGATAAAGAAGATTCAAAGAGAGTGAGATGCCAGCTCCTTTCATTCAGTCAGTAGCTTCAAACATTTCTGGTATATGAATAACATGATGTTTATCAATGGCAAAAATCAATGAATATTGTAAATGCACAAACAGTAATTTCTCCGCATTGCAAGGTGCAATTCTGAAATTTTTTGCTTTTTCCTGCTCCTCTTAGCATGATAAAGAAGATTCAAAGAGAGTGAGATGCCAGCTCCTTTCATTCAGTCAGTAGCTTCAATCATTTCTGGACGTTTTTCAATGGCAAAAATCAATGAATATTGTAAATGCACAAACAGTAATTTCTCCGCATTGCAAGGTGCAATTCTGAAATTTTTTGCTTTTTCCTGCTCCTCTTAGCATGATAAAGAAGATTCAAAGAGAGTGAGATGCCAGCTCCTTTCATTCAGTCAGTAGCTTCAATCATTTCTGGACGTTTTTCAATGGCAAAAATCAATGAATATTGTAAATGCACAAACAGTAATTTCTCCGCATTGCAAGGTGCAATTCTGAAATTTTTTGCTTTTTCCTGCTCCTCTTAGCATGATAAAGAAGATTCAAAGAGAGTGAGATGCCAGCTCCTTTCATTCAGTCAGTAGCTTCAAACATTTCTGGTATATGAATAACATGATGTTTATCAATGGCAAAAATCAATGAATATTGTAAATGCACAAACAGTAATTTCTCCGCATTGCAAGGTGCAAGTCTGAAATTTTTTGCTTTTTCCTGCTCCTCTTAGCATGATAAAGAAGATTCAAAGAGAGTGAGATGCCAGCTACTTTCATTCAGTCAGTAGCTTCAATCATTTCTGGACGTTTTTCAATGGTAAAAATCAATGAATATTGTAAATGCACAAACAGTAATTTCTCCACATTGCAAGGTGCAATTCTAAAATTTTTTGCTTTTTCCTGCTCCTCTTAGCATGATAAAGAAGATTCAAAGAGGGTGAGATGCCAGCTCCTTTCATTCAGTCAGTAGCTTCAAACATTTCTGGTATATGAATAACATGATGTTTTTCAATGGCAAAAATCAATGAATATTGTAAATGCACAAACAGTAATTTCTCCGCATTGCAAGGTGCAATTCTGAAATTTTTTGCTTTTTCCTGCTCCTCTTAGCATGATTCAAAGAGAGTGAGATGCCAGCTCCTTTCATTCAGTCAGTAGCTTCAATCATTTCTGGACATTTTTCAATGGCAAAAATCAATGAATATTGTAAATGCACAAACAGTAATTTCTCCGCATTGCAAGGTGCAATTCTGAAATTTTTTGCTTTTTCCTGCTCCTCTTAGCATGATAAAGAAGATTCAAAGAGAGTGAGATGTCAGCTCCTTTCATTCAGTCAGTAGCTTCAAACATTTCTGGTATATGAATAACATGATGTTTTTCAATGGCAAAAATCAATGAATATTGTAAATGCACAAACAGTAATTTCTCCGCATTGCAAGGTGCAATTCTGAAATTTTTTGCTTTTTCCTGCTCCTCTTAGCATGATAAAGAAGATTCAAAGAGAGTGAGATGCCAGCTCCTTTCATTCAGTCAGTAGCTTCAAACATTTCTGGTATATGAATAACATGATGTTTTTCAATGGCAAAAATCAATGAATATTGTAAATGCACAAATAGTAATTTCTCCGCATTGCAAGGTGCAAGTCTGAAATTTTTTGCTTTTTCCTGCTCCTCTTAGCATGATAAAGAAGATTCAAAGAGAGTGAGATGCCAGCTACTTTCATTCAGTCAGTAGCTTCAATCATTTCTGGACATTTTTCAATGGTAAAAATCAATGAATATTGTAAATGCACAAACAGTAATTTCTCCACATTGCAAGGTGCAATTCTGAAATTTTTTGCTTTTTCCTGCTCCTCTTAGCATGATAAAGAAGATTCAAAGAGATTGAGATGCCAGCTCCTTTCATTCAGTCAGTAGCTTCAAACATTTCTTGTATATGAATAACATGATGTTTTTCAATGGCAAAAATCAATGAATATTGTAAATGCACAAACAGTAATTTCTCCGCATTGCAAGGTGCAATTCTGAAATTTTTTGCTTTTTCCTGCTCCTCTTAGCATGATAAAGAAGATTCAAAGAGAGTGAGATGCCAGCTCCTTTCATTCAGTCAGTAGCTTCAAACATTTCTGGTATATGAATAACATGATGTTTTTCAATGGCAAAAATCAATGACATGTTTTTCAATGGCAAAAATCAATGAATATTGTAAATGCACAAACAGTAATATCTCCACATTGCACGGTGCAATTCTGAAATTTTTAGCTTTTTCCTGTTAATCCTAGCATGATAAAGAAGATTCAAAGAGAGTGAGATGCCAGCTCCTTTCATTCAGTCAGTAGCTTCAAACATTTCTGGTATATGAAAAACATGTTTTTCAATGGCAAAAATCAATGAATATTGTAAATGCACAAACAGTAATATCTCCACATTGCAAGGTGCAATTCTGAAATTTTTTGCTTTTTCCTGTTAATCCTAGCATGATAAAGAAGATTCAAAGAGAGTGAGATGCCAGCTCCTTTCATTCAGTCAGTAGCTTCAAACATTTCTGGTATATGAAAAACATGTTTTTCAATGGCAAAAATCAATGAATATTGTAAATGCACAAACAGTAATATCTCCACATTGCAAGGTGCAATTCTGAAATTTTTTGCTTTTTCCTGCTAATCCTAGCATGATAAAGAAGATTCAAAGAGAGTGAGATGCCAGCTCCTTTCATTCAGTCAGTAGCTTCAAACATTTCTGGTATATGAAAAACGTTTTTCAATGGCAAAAATCAATGAATATTGTAAATGCACAAACAGTAATATCTCCACATTGCACGGTGCAATTCTGAAATTTTTAGCTTTTTCCTGTTAATCCTAGCATGATAAAGAAGATTCAAAGAGAGTGAGATGCCAGCTCCTTTCATTCAGTCAGTAGCTTCAAACATTTCTGGTATATGAAAAACATGTTTTTCAATGGCAAAAATCAATGAATATTGTAAATGCACAAACAGTAATATCTCCACATTGCAAGGTGCAATTCTGAAATTTTTTGCTTTTTCCTGCTAATCCTAGCATGATAAAGAAGATTCAAAGAGAGTGAGATGCCAGCTCCTTTCATTCAGTCAGTAGCTTCAAACATTTCTGGTATATGAAAAACATGTTTTTCAATGGCAAAAATCAATGAATATTGTAAATGCACAAACAGTAATATCTCCACATTGCACGGTGCAATTCTGAAATTTTTAGCTTTTTCCTGTTAATCCTAGCATGATAAAGAAGATTCAAAGAGAGTGAGATGCCAGCTCCTTTCATTCAGTCAGTAGCTTCAAACATTTCTGGTATATGAAAAACATGTTTTTCAATGGCAAAAATCAATGAATATTGTAAATGCACAAACAGTAATATCTCCACATTGCAAGGTGCAATTCTGAAATTTTTTGCTTTTTCCTGCTAATCCTAGCATGATAAAGAAGATTCAAAGAGAGTGAGATGCCAGCTCCTTTCATTCAGTCAGTAGCTTCAAACATTTCTGGTATATGAAAAACATGTTTTTCAATGGCAAAAATCAATGAATATTGTAAATGCACAAACAGTAATATCTCCACATTGCAAGGTGCAATTCTGAAATTTTTTGCTTTTTCCTGCTAATCCTAGCATGATAAAGAAGATTCAAAGAGAGTGAGATGCCAGCTCCTTTCATTCAGTCAGTAGCTTCAAACATTTCTGGTATATGAAAAACATGTTTTTCAATGGCAAAAATCAATGAATATTGTAAATGCACAAACAGTAATATCTCCACATTGCACGGTGCAATTCTGAAATTTTTAGCTTTTTCCTGTTAATCCTAGCATGATAAAGAAGATTCAAAGAGAGTGAGATGCCAGCTCCTTTCATTCAGTCAGTAGCTTCAAACATTTCTGGTATATGAAAAACATGTTTTTCAATGGCAAAAATCAATGAATATTGTAAATGCACAAACAGTAATATCTCCACATTGCAAGGTGCAATTCTGAAATTTTTTGCTTTTTCCTGCTAATCCTAGCATGATAAAGAAGATTCAAAGAGAGTGAGATGCCAGCTCCTTTCATTCAGTCAGTAGCTTCAAACATTTCTGGTATATGAAAAACATGTTTTTCAATGGCAAAAATCAATGAATATTGTAAATGCACAAACAGTAATATCTCCACATTGCAAGGTGCAATTCTGAAATTTTTTGCTTTTTCCTGTTAATCCTAGCATGATAAAGAAGATTCAAAGAGAGTGAGATGCCAGCTCCTTTCATTCAGTCAGTAGCTTCAAACATTTCTAGTATATGAAAAACATGTTTTTCAATGGCAAAAATCAATGAATATTGTAAATGCACAAACAGTAATATCTCCACATTGCAAGGTGCAATTCTGAAATTTTTTGCTTTTTCCTGCTAATCCTAGCATGATAAAGAAGATTCAAAGAGAGTGAGATGCCAGCTCCTTTCATTCAGTCAGTAGCTTCAAACATTTCTGGTATATGAAAAACATGTTTTTCAATGGCAAAAATCAATGAATATTGTAAATGCACAAACAGTAATATCTCCACATTGTACGGTGCAATTCTGAAATTTTTAGCTTTTTCCTGTTAATCCTAGCATGATAAAGAAGATTCAAAGAGAGTGAGATGCCAGCTCCTTTCATTCAGTCAGTAGCTTCAAACATTTCTGGTATATGAAAAACATGTTTTTCAATGGCAAAAATTAATGAATATTGTAAATGCACAAACAGTAATATCTCCACATTGCAAGGTGCAATTCTGAAATTTTTTGCTTTTTCCTGCTAATCCTAGCATGATAAAGAAGATTCAAAGAGAGTGAGATGCCAGCTCCTTTCATTCAGTCAGTAGCTTCAAACATTTCTGGTATATGAAAAACATGTTTTTCAATGGCAAAAATCAATGAATATTGTAAATGCACAAACAGTAATATCTCCACATTGCACGGTGCAATTCTGAAATTTTTAGCTTTTTCCTGTTAATCCTAGCATGATAAAGAAGATTCAAAGAGAGTGAGATGCCAGCTCCTTTCATTCAGTCAGTAGCTTCAAACATTTCTGGTATATGAAAAACATGTTTTTCAATGGCAAAAATCAATGAATATTGTAAATGCACAAACAGTAATATCTCCACATTGCAAGGTGCAATTCTGAAATTTTTTGCTTTTTCCTGCTAATCCTAGCATGATAAAGAAGATTCAAAGAGAGTGAGATGCCAGCTCCTTTCATTCAGTCAGTAGCTTCAAACATTTCTGGTATATGAAAAACATGTTTTTCAATGGCAAAAATCAATGAATATTGTAAATGCACAAACAGTAATATCTCCACATTGCACGGTGCAATTCTGAAATTTTTAGCTTTTTCCTGTTAATCCTAGCATGATAAAGAAGATTCAAAGAGAGTGAGATGCCAGCTCCTTTCATTCAGTCAGTAGCTTCAAACATTTCTGGTATATGAAAAACATGTTTTTCAATGGCAAAAATCAATGAATATTGTAAATGCACAAACAGTAATATCTCCACATTGCAAGGTGCAATTCTGAAATTTTTTGCTTTTTCCTGTTAATCCTAGCATGATAAAGAAGATTCAAAGAGAGTGAGATGCCAGCTCCTTTCATTCAGTCAGTAGCTTCAAACATTTCTGGTATATGAAAAACATGTTTTTCAATGGCAAAAATCAATGAATATTGTAAATGCACAAACAGTAATATCTCCACATTGCAAGGTGCAATTCTGAAATTTTTTGCTTTTTCCTGCTAATCCTAGCATGATAAAGAAGATTCAAAGAGAGTGAGATGCCAGCTCCTTTCATTCAGTCAGTAGCTTCAAACATTTCTGGTATATGAAAAACATGTTTTTCAATGGCAAAAATCAATGAATATTGTAAATGCACAAACAGTAATATCTCCACATTGCACGGTGCAATTCTGAAATTTTTAGCTTTTTCCTGTTAATCCTAGCATGATAAAGAAGATTCAAAGAGAGTGAGATGCCAGCTCCTTTCATTCAGTCAGTAGCTTCAAACATTTCTGGTATATGAAAAACATGTTTTTCAATGGCAAAAATCAATGAATATTGTAAATGCACAAACAGTAATATCTCCACATTGCAAGGTGCAATTCTGAAATTTTTTGCTTTTTCCTGCTAATCCTAGCATGATAAAGAAGATTCAAAGAGAGTGAGATGCCAGCTCCTTTCATTCAGTCAGTAGCTTCAAACATTTCTGGTATATGAAAAACATGTTTTTCAATGGCAAAAATCAATGAATATTGTAAATGCACAAACAGTAATATCTCCACATTGCACGGTGCAATTCTGAAATTTTTAGCTTTTTCCTGTTAATCCTAGCATGATAAAGAAGATTCAAAGAGAGTGAGATGCCAGCTCCTTTCATTCAGTCAGTAGCTTCAAACATTTCTGGTATATGAAAAACATGTTTTTCAATGGCAAAAATCAATGAATATTGTAAATGCACAAACAGTAATATCTCCACATTGCAAGGTGCAATTCTGAAATTTTTTGCTTTTTCCTGTTAATCCTAGCATGATAAAGAAGATTCAAAGAGAGTGAGATGCCAGCTCCTTTCATTCAGTCAGTAGCTTCAAACATTTCTGGTATATGAAAAACATGTTTTTCAATGGCAAAAATCAATGAATATTGTAAATGCATAAACAGTAATATCTCCACATTGCAAGGTGCAATTCTGAAATTTTTTGCTTTTTCCTGCTAATCCTAGCATGATAAAGAAGATTCAAAGAGAGTGAGATGCCAGCTCCTTTCATTCAGTCAGTAGTTTCAAACATTTCTGGTATATGAAAAACATGTTTTTCAATGGCAAAAATCAATGAATATTGTAAATGCACAAACAGTAATATCTCCACATTGCACGGTGCAATTCTGAAATTTTTAGCTTTTTCCTGTTAATCCTAGCATGATAAAGAAGATTCAAAGAGAGTGAGATGCCAGCTCCTTTCATTCAGTCAGTAGCTTCAAACATTTCTGGTATATGAAAAACATGTTTTTCAATGGCAAAAATCAATGAATATTGTAAATGCACAAACAGTAATATCTCCACATTGCAAGGTGCAATTCTGAAATTTTTTGCTTTTTCCTGCTAATCCTAGCATGATAAAGAAGATTCAAAAAGAGTGAGATGCCAGCTCCTTTCATTCAGTCAGTAGCTTCAAACATTTCTGGTATATGAAAAACATGTTTTTCAATGGCAAAAATCAATGAATATTGTAAATGCACAAACAGTAATATCTCCACATTGCAAGGTGCAATTCTGAAATTTTTAGCTTTTTCCTGTTAATCCTAGCATGATAAAGAAGATTCAAAGAGAGTGAGATGCCAGCTCCTTTCATTCAGTCAGTAGCTTCAAACATTTCTGGTATATGAAAAACATGTTTTTCAATGGCAAAAATCAATGAATATTGTAAATGCACAAACAGTAATATCTCCACATTGCAAGGTGCAATTCTGAAATTTTTTGCTTTTTCCTGTTAATCCTAGCATGATAAAGAAGATTCAAAGAGAGTGAGATGCCAGCTCCTTTCATTCAGTCAGTAGCTTCAAACATTTCTGGTATATGAAAAACATGTTTTTCAATGGCAAAAATCAATGAATATTGTAAATGCACAAACAGTAATATCTCCACATTGCAAGGTGCAATTCTGAAATTTTTTGCTTTTTCCTGCTAATCCTAGCATGATAAAGAAGATTCAAAGAGAGTGAGATGCCAGCTCCTTTCATTCAGTCAGTAGCTTCAAACATTTCTGGTATATGAAAAACGTTTTTCAATGGCAAAAATCAATGAATATTGTAAATGCACAAACAGTAATATCTCCACATTGCACGGTGCAATTCTGAAATTTTTAGCTTTTCCTGTTAATCCTAGCATGATAAAGAAGATTCAAAGAGAGTGAGATGCCAGCTCCTTTCATTCAGTCAGTAGCTTCAAACATTTCTGGTATATGAAAAACATGTTTTTCAATGGCAAAAATTAATGAATATTGTAAATGCACAAACAGTAATATCTCCACATTGCAAGGTGCAATTCTGAAATTTTTTGCTTTTTCCTGCTAATCCTAGCATGATAAAGAAGATTCAAAGAGAGTGAGATGCCAGCTCCTTTCATTCAGTCAGTAGCTTCAAACATTTCTGGTATATGAAAAACATGTTTTTCAATGGCAAAAATCAATGAATATTGTAAATGCACAAACAGTAATATCTCCACATTGCACGGTGCAATTCTGAATTTTTAGCTTTTTCCTGTTAATCCTAGCATGATAAAGAAGATTCAAAGAGAGTGAGATGCCAGCTCCTTTCATTCAGTCAGTAGCTTCAAACATTTCTGGTATATGAAAAACATGTTTTTCAATGGCAAAATCAATGAATATTGTAAATGCACAAACAGTAATATCTCCACATTGCAAGGTGCAATTCTGAAATTTTTTGCTTTTTCCTGCTAATCCTAGCATGATAAAGAAGATTCAAAGAGAGTGAGATGCCAGCTCCTTTCATTCAGTCAGTAGCTTCAAACATTTCTGGTATATGAAAAACATGTTTTTCAATGGCAAAAATCAATGAATATTGTAAATGCACAAACAGTAATATCTCCACATTGCACGGTGCAATTCTGAAATTTTTAGCTTTTTCCTGTTAATCCTAGCATGATAAAGAAGATTCAAAGAGAGTGAGATGCCAGCTCCTTTCATTCAGTCAGTAGCTTCAAACATTTCTGGTATATGAAAAACATGTTTTTCAATGGCAAAAATCAATGAATATTGTAAATGCACAAACAGTAATATCTCCACATTGCAAGGTGCAATTCTGAAATTTTTGCTTTTTCCTGCTAATCCTAGCATGATAAAGAAGATTCAAAGAGAGTGAGATGCCAGCTCCTTTCATTCAGTCAGTAGCTTCAAACATTTCTGGTATATGAAAAACATGTTTTTCAATTGCAAAAATCAATGAATATTGTAAATGCACAAACAGTAATATCTCCACATTGCACGGTGCAATTCTGAAATTTTTAGCTTTTTCCTGTTAATCCTAGCATGATAAAGAAGATTCAAGAGAGTGAGATGCCAGCTCCTTTCATTCAGTCAGTAGCTTCAAACATTTCTGGTATATGAAAAACATGTTTTTCAATGGCAAAAATCAATGAATATTGTAAATGCACAAACAGTAATATCTCCACATTGCAAGGTGCAATTCTGAAATTTTTTGCTTTTTCCTGCTAATCCTAGCATGATAAAGAAGATTCAAAGAGAGTGAGATGCCAGCTCCTTTCATTCAGTCAGTAGCTTCAAACATTTCTGGTATATGAAAAACATGTTTTTCAATGGCAAAAATCAATGAATATTGTAAATGCACAAACAGTAATATCTCCACATTGCACGGTGCAATTCTGAAATTTTTAGCTTTTTCCTGTTAATCCTAGCATGATAAAGAAGATTCAAAGAGAGTGAGATGCCAGCTCCTTTCATTCAGTCAGTAGCTTCAAACATTTCTGGTATATGAAAAACATGTTTTTCATGGCAAAAATCAATGAATATTGTAAATGCACAAACAGTAATATCTCCACATTGCAAGGTGCAATTCTGAAATTTTTTGCTTTTTCCTGCTAATCCTAGCATGATAAAGAAGATTCAAAGAGAGTGAGATGCCAGCTCCTTTCATTCAGTCAGTAGCTTCAAACATTTCTGGTATATGAAAAACATGTTTTTCAATGGCAAAAATCAATGAATATTGTAAATGCACAAACAGTAATATCTCCACATTGCACGGTGCAATTCTGAATTTTTAGCTTTTTCCTGTTAATCCTAGCATGATAAAGAAGATTCAAAGAGAGTGAGATGCCAGCTCCTTTCATTCAGTCAGTAGCTTCAAACATTTCTGGTATATGAAAAACATGTTTTTCAATGGCAAAAATCAATGAATATTGTAAATGCACAAACAGTAATATCTCACATTGCAAGGTGCAATTCTGAAATTTTTTGCTTTTTCTGCTAATCCTAGCATGATAAAGAAGATTCAAAAGAGAGTGAGATGCCAGCTCCTTCATTCAGTTCAGTAGCTTCTAACATTTCTGGTATATGAAAAACATGTTTTTCAATGGCAAAAATCAATGAATATTGTAAATGCACAAACAGTAATATCTCCACATTGCAAGGTGCAATTCTGAAATTTTTAAGCTTTTTTCCTGTTATCCTAGCATGATAAAGAAGATTCAAAGAGAGTGAGATGCCAGCTCCTTTCATTCAGTCAGTAGCTTCAACATTTCTGGATATATGGATAAACATGTTTTTCAATGGCAAAAAAATCAATGTATATAGTAAATGCACAAAAACAGTAATATCTCCACATTGCAGAATGGTTGCAATTCTGAATTTTTTTGCTTTTTCCTGTTAATCCTAGCATGAATAAAGAAGATTCAAAGAGAGTGAGATGCCAGCT
>NW_027365481.1:0-110825 GCF_046119375.1 Phyllobates terribilis
GATAAAGAAGATTCAAAGAGAGTGAGATGCCAGCTCCTTTCATTCAGTCAGTAGCTTCAAACATTTCTGGTATATGAAAAACATGTTTTTCAATGGCAAAAATCAATGAATATTGTAAATGCACAAACAGTAATATCTCCACATTGCACGGTGCAATTCTGAAATTTTTAGCTTTTTCCTGTTAATCCTGAGCATGATAAAGAAGATTCAAAGAGAGTGAGATGCCAGCTCCTTTCATTCAGTCAGTAGCTTCAAACATTTCTGGTATATGAAAAACATGTTTTTCAATGGCAAAAATCAATGAATATTGTAAATGCACAAACAGTAATATCTCCACATTGCACGGTGCAATTCTGAAATTTTTAGCTTTTTCCTGTTAATCCTAGCATGATAAAGAAGATTCAAAGAGAGTGAGATGCCAGCTCCTTTCATTCAGTCAGTAGCTTCAAACATTTCTGGTATATGAAAAACATGTTTTTCAATGGCAAAAATCAATGAATATTGTAAATGCACAAACAGTAATATCTCCACATTGCACGGTGCAATTCTGAAATTTTTAGCTTTTTCCTGTTAATCCTAGCATGATAAAGAAGATTCAAAGAGAGTGAGATGCCAGCTCCTTTCATTCAGTCAGTAGCTTCAAACATTTCTGGTATATGAAAAACATGTTTTTCAATGGCAAAAATCAATGAATATTGTAAATGCACAAACAGTAATATCTCCACATTGCACGGTGCAATTCTGAAATTTTTAGCTTTTTCCTGTTAATCCTAGCATGATAAAGAAGATTCAAAGAGAGTGAGATGCCAGCTCCTTTCATTCAGTCAGTAGCTTCAAACATTTCTGGTATATGAAAAACATGTTTTTCAATGGCAAAAATCAATGAATATTGTAAATGCACAAACAGTAATATCTCCACATTGCACGGTGCAATTCTGAAATTTTTAGCTTTTTCCTGTTAATCCTAGCATGATAAAGAAGATTCAAAGAGAGTGAGATGCCAGCTCCTTTCATTCAGTCAGTAGCTTCAAACATTTCTGGTATATGAAAAACATGTTTTTCAATGGCAAAAATCAATGAATATTGTAAATGCACAAACAGTAATATCTCCACATTGCACGGTGCAATTCTGAAATTTTTAGCTTTTTCCTGTTAATCCTAGCATGATAAAGAAGATTCAAAGAGAGTGAGATGCCAGCTCCTTTCATTCAGTCAGTAGCTTCAAACATTTCTGGTATATGAAAACATGTTTTTCAATGGCAAAAATCAATGAATATTGTAAATGCACAAACAGTAATATCTCCACATTGCACGGTGCAATTCTGAAATTTTTAGCTTTTTCCTGTTAATCCTAGCATGATAAAGAAGATTCAAAGAGAGTGAGATGCCAGCTCCTTTCATTCAGTCAGTAGCTTCAAACATTTCTGGTATATGAAAAACATGTTTTTCAATGGCAAAAATCAATGAATATTGTAAATGCACAAACAGTAATATCTCCACATTGCACGGTGCAATTCTGAAATTTTTAGCTTTTTCCTGTTAATCCTAGCATGATAAAGAAGATTCAAAGAGAGTGAGATGCCAGCTCCTTTCATTCAGTCAGTAGCTTCAAACATTTCTGGTATATGAAAAACATGTTTTTCAATGGCAAAAATCAATGAATATTGTAAATGCACAAACAGTAATATCTCCACATTGCACGGTGCAATTCTGAAATTTTTAGCTTTTTCCTGTTAATCCTAGCATGATAAAGAAGATTCAAAGAGAGTGAGATGCCAGCTCCTTTCATTCAGTCAGTAGCTTCAAACATTTCTGGTATATGAAAAACATGTTTTTCAATGGCAAAAATCAATGAATATTGTAAATGCACAAACAGTAATATCTCCACATTGCACGGTGCAATTCTGAAATTTTTAGCTTTTTCCTGTTAATCCTAGCATGATAAAGAAGATTCAAAGAGAGTGAGATGCCAGCTCCTTTCATTCAGTCAGTAGCTTCAAACATTTCTGGTATATGAAAACATGTTTTTCAATGGCAAAAATCAATGAATATTGTAAATGCACAAACAGTAATATCTCCACATTGCACGGTGCAATTCTGAAATTTTTAGCTTTTTCCTGTTAATCCTAGCATGATAAAGAAGATTCAAAGAGAAATCCTAGCATGATAAAGAAGATTCAAAGAGAGTGAGATGCCAGCTCCTTTCATTCAGTCAGTAGCTTCAAACATTTCTGGTATATGAAAACATGTTTTTCAATGGCAAAAATCAATGAATATTGTAAATGCACAAACAGTAATATCTCCACATTGCACGGTGCAATTCTGAAATTTTTAGCTTTTTCCTGTTAATCCTAGCATGATAAAGAAGATTCAAAGAGAGTGAGATGCCAGCTCCTTTCATTCAGTCAGTAGCTTCAAACATTTCTGGTATATGAAAAACATGTTTTTCAATGGCAAAAATCAATGAATATTGTAAATGCACAAACAGTAATATCTCCACATTGCACGGTGCAATTCTGAAATTTTTAGCTTTTTCCTGTTAATCCTAGCATGATAAAGAAGATTCAAAGAGAGTGAGATGCCAGCTCCTTTCATTCAGTCAGTAGCTTCAAACATTTCTGGTATATGAACATGTTTTTCAATGGCAAAAATCAATGAATATTGTAAATGCACAAACAGTAATATCTCCACATTGCACGGTGCAATTCTGAAATTTTTAGCTTTTTCCTGTTAATCCTAGCATGATAAAGAAGATTCAAAGAGAGTGAGATGCCAGCTCCTTTCATTCAGTCAGTAGCTTCAAACATTTCTGGTATATGAAACTGTTTTTCAATGGCAAAAATCAATGAATATTGTAAATGCACAAACAGTAATATCTCCACATTGCACGGTGCAATTCTGAAATTTTTAGCTTTTTCCTGTTAATCCTAGCATGATAAAGAAGATTCAAAGAGAGTGAGATGCCAGCTCCTTTCATTCAGTCAGTAGCTTCAAACATTTCTGGTATATGAAAAACATGTTTTTCAATGGCAAAAATCAATGAATATTGTAAATGCACAAACAGTAATATCTCCACATTGCACGGTGCAATTCTGAAATTTTTAGCTTTTTCCTGTTAATCCTAGCATGATAAAGAAGATTCAAAGAGAGTGAGATGCCAGCTCCTTTCATTCAGTCAGTAGCTTCAAACATTTCTGGTATATGATAAACATGTTTTTCAATGGCAAAAATCAATGAATATTGTAAATGCACAAACAGTAATATCTCCACATTGCACGGTGCAATTCTGAAATTTTTAGCTTTTTCCTGTTAATCCTAGCATGATAAAGAAGATTCAAAGAGAGTGAGATGCCAGCTCCTTTCATTCAGTCAGTAGCTTCAAACATTTCTGGTATATGAAAAACATGTTTTTCAATGGCAAAAATCAATGAATATTGTAAATGCACAAACAGTAATATCTCCACATTGCACGGTGCAATTCTGAAATTTTTAGCTTTTTCCTGTTAATCCTAGCATGATAAAGAAGATTCAAAGAGAGTGAGATGCCAGCTCCTTTCATTCAGTCAGTAGCTTCAAACATTTCTGGTATATGAAAAACATGTTTTTCAATGGCAAAAATCAATGAATATTGTAAATGCACAAACAGTAATATCTCCACATTGCACGGTGCAATTCTGAAATTTTTAGCTTTTTCCTGTTAATCCTAGCATGATAAAGAAGATTCAAAGAGAGTGAGATGCCAGCTCCTTTCATTCAGTCAGTAGCTTCAAACATTTCTGGTATATGAAAAACATGTTTTTCAATGGCAAAAATCAATGAATATTGTAAATGCACAAACAGTAATATCTCCACATTGCACGGTGCAATTCTGAAATTTTTAGCTTTTTCCTGTTAATCCTAGCATGATAAAGAAGATTCAAAGAGAGTGAGATGCCAGCTCCTTTCATTCAGTCAGTAGCTTCAAACATTTCTGGTATATGAAAAACATGTTTTTCAATGGCAAAAATCAATGAATATTGTAAATGCACAAACAGTAATATCTCCACATTGCACGGTGCAATTCTGAAATTTTTAGCTTTTTCCTGTTAATCCTAGCATGATAAAGAAGATTCAAAGAGAGTGAGATGCCAGCTCCTTTCATTCAGTCAGTAGCTTCAAACATTTCTGGTATATGAAAACATGTTTTTCAATGGCAAAAATCAATGAATATTGTAAATGCACAAACAGTAATATCTCCACATTGCACGGTGCAATTCTGAAATTTTTAGCTTTTTCCTGTTAATCCTAGCATGATAAAGAAGATTCAAAGAGAGTGAGATGCCAGCTCCTTTCATTCAGTCAGTAGCTTCAAACATTTCTGGTATATGAAAACATGTTTTTCAATGGCAAAAATCAATGAATATTGTAAATGCACAAACAGTAATATCTCCACATTGCACGGTGCAATTCTGAAATTTTTAGCTTTTTCCTGTTAATCCTAGCATGATAAAGAAGATTCAAAGAGAGTGAGATGCCAGCTCCTTTCATTCAGTCAGTAGCTTCAAACATTTCTGGTATATGAAAACATGTTTTTCAATGGCAAAAATCAATGAATATTGTAAATGCACAAACAGTAATATCTCCACATTGCACGGTGCAATTCTGAAATTTTTAGCTTTTTCCTGTTAATCCTAGCATGATAAAGAAGATTCAAAGAGAGTGAGATGCCAGCTCCTTTCATTCAGTCAGTAGCTTCAAACATTTCTGGTATATGAAAAACATGTTTTTCAATGGCAAAAATCAATGAATATTGTAAATGCACAAACAGTAATATCTCCACATTGCACGGTGCAATTCTGAAATTTTTAGCTTTTTCCTGTTAATCCTAGCATGATAAAGAAGATTCAAAGAGAGTGAGATGCCAGCTCCTTTCATTCAGTCAGTAGCTTCAAACATTTCTGGTATATGAAAAACATGTTTTTCAATGGCAAAAATCAATGAATATTGTAAATGCACAAACAGTAATATCTCCACATTGCACGGTGCAATTCTGAAATTTTTAGCTTTTTCCTGTTAATCCTAGCATGATAAAGAAGATTCAAAGAGAGTGAGATGCCAGCTCCTTTCATTCAGTCAGTAGCTTCAAACATTTCTGGTATATGAAAAACATGTTTTTCAATGGCAAAAATCAATGAATATTGTAAATGCACAAACAGTAATATCTCCACATTGCACGGTGCAATTCTGAAATTTTTAGCTTTTTCCTGTTAATCCTAGCATGATAAAGAAGATTCAAAGAGAGTGAGATGCCAGCTCCTTTCATTCAGTCAGTAGCTTCAAACATTTCTGGTATATGAAAAACATGTTTTTCAATGGCAAAAATCAATGAATATTGTAAATGCACAAACAGTAATATCTCCACATTGCACGGTGCAATTCTGAAATTTTTAGCTTTTTCCTGTTAATCCTAGCATGATAAAGAAGATTCAAAGAGAGTGAGATGCCAGCTCCTTTCATTCAGTCAGTAGCTTCAAACATTTCTGGTATATGAAAACATGTTTTTCAATGGCAAAAATCAATGAATATTGTAAATGCACAAACAGTAATATCTCCACATTGCACGGTGCAATTCTGAAATTTTTAGCTTTTTCCTGTTAATCCTAGCATGATAAAGAAGATTCAAAGAGAGTGAGATGCCAGCTCCTTTCATTCAGTCAGTAGCTTCAAACATTTCTGGTATATGAAAAACATGTTTTTCAATGGCAAAAATCAATGAATATTGTAAATGCACAAACAGTAATATCTCCACATTGCACGGTGCAATTCTGAAATTTTTAGCTTTTTCCTGTTAATCCTAGCATGATAAAGAAGATTCAAAGAGAGTGAGATGCCAGCTCCTTTCATTCAGTCAGTAGCTTCAAACATTTCTGGTATATGAAAAACATGTTTTTCAATGGCAAAAATCAATGAATATTGTAAATGCACAAACAGTAATATCTCCACATTGCACGGTGCAATTCTGAAATTTTTAGCTTTTTCCTGTTAATCCTAGCATGATAAAGAAGATTCAAAGAGAGTGAGATGCCAGCTCCTTTCATTCAGTCAGTAGCTTCAAACATTTCTGGATATGAACAGTTTTTCAATGGCAAAAATCAATGAATATTGTAAATGCACAAACAGTAATATCTCCACATTGCACGGTGCAATTCTGAAATTTTTAGCTTTTTCCTGTTAATCCTAGCATGATAAAGAAGATTCAAAGAGAGTGAGATGCCAGCTCCTTTCATTCAGTCAGTAGCTTCAAACATTTCTGGTATATGAAAAACATGTTTTTCAATGGCAAAAATCAATGAATATTGTAAATGCACAAACAGTAATATCTCCACATTGCACGGTGCAATTCTGAAATTTTTAGCTTTTTCCTGTTAATCCTAGCATGATAAAGAAGATTCAAAGAGAGTGAGATGCCAGCTCCTTTCATTCAGTCAGTAGCTTCAAACATTTCTGGTATATGAAAAACTGTTTTTCAATGGCAAAAATCAATGAATATTGTAAATGCACAAACAGTAATATCTCCACATTGCACGGTGCAATTCTGAAATTTTTAGCTTTTTCCTGTTAATCCTAGCATGATAAAGAAGATTCAAAGAGAGTGAGATGCCAGCTCCTTTCATTCAGTCAGTAGCTTCAAACATTTCTGGTATATGAAAAACATGTTTTTCAATGGCAAAAATCAATGAATATTGTAAATGCACAAACAGTAATATCTCCACATTGCACGGTGCAATTCTGAAATTTTTAGCTTTTTCCTGTTAATCCTAGCATGATAAAGAAGATTCAAAGAGAGTGAGATGCCAGCTCCTTTCATTCAGTCAGTAGCTTCAAACATTTCTGGTAACATGTTTTTCAATGGCAAAAATCAATGAATATTGTAAATGCACAAACAGTAATATCTCCACATTGCACGGTGCAATTCTGAAATTTTTAGCTTTTTCCTGTTAATCCTAGCATGATAAAGAAGATTCAAAGAGAGTGAGATGCCAGCTCCTTTCATTCAGTCAGTAGCTTCAAACATTTCTGGTATATGAAAAACATGTTTTTCAATGGCAAAAATCAATGAATATTGTAAATGCACAAACAGTAATATCTCCACATTGCACGGTGCAATTCTGAAATTTTTAGCTTTTTCCTGTTAATCCTAGCATGATAAAGAAGATTCAAAGAGAGTGAGATGCCAGCTCCTTTCATTCAGTCAGTAGCTTCAAACATTTCTGGTATATGAAAAACATGTTTTTCAATGGCAAAAATCAATGAATATTGTAAATGCACAAACAGTAATATCTCCACATTGCACGGTGCAATTCTGAAATTTTTAGCTTTTTCCTGTTAATCCTAGCATGATAAAGAAGATTCAAAGAGAGTGAGATGCCAGCTCCTTTCATTCAGTCAGTAGCTTCAAACATTTCTGGTATATGAAAACATGTTTTTCAATGGCAAAAATCAATGAATATTGTAAATGCACAAACAGTAATATCTCCACATTGCACGGTGCAATTCTGAAATTTTTAGCTTTTTCCTGTTAATCCTAGCATGATAAAGAAGATTCAAAGAGAGTGAGATGCCAGCTCCTTTCATTCAGTCAGTAGCTTCAAACATTTCTGGTATATGAAAAACATGTTTTTCAATGGCAAAAATCAATGAATATTGTAAATGCACAAACAGTAATATCTCCACATTGCACGGTGCAATTCTGATGGACAGTTTTTTCTATGGCAATAAGTCAATGAATGATTGGTAATTGCACAAACAGTAATATCTTCCCATTGCACGGTGCAATTCTTCTGAAGTTTTTCAATGGCAAAAATCAATGAATATTGTAAATGCACAAACAGTAATATCTCCACATTGCACGGTGCAATTCTGAAATTTTTAGCTTTTTCCTGTTAATCCTAGCATGATAAAGAAGATTCAAAGAGAGTGAGATGCCAGCTCCTTTCATTCAGTCAGTAGCTTCAAACATTTCTGGTATATGAAAAACATGTTTTTCAATGGCAAAAATCAATGAATATTGTAAATGCACAAACAGTAATATCTCCACATTGCACGGTGCAATTCTGAAATTTTTAGCTTTTTCCTGTTAATCCTAGCATGATAAAGAAGATTCAAAGAGAGTGAGATGCCAGCTCCTTTCATTCAGTCAGTAGCTTCAAACATTTCTGGTATATGAAAAACATGTTTTTCAATGGCAAAAATCAATGAATATTGTAAATGCACAAACAGTAATATCTCCACATTGCACGGTGCAATTCTGAAATTTTTAGCTTTTTCCTGTTAATCCTAGCATGATAAAGAAGATTCAAAGAGAGTGAGATGCCAGCTCCTTTCATTCAGTCAGTAGCTTCAAACATTTCTGGTATATGACATGTTTTTCAATGGCAAAAATCAATGAATATTGTAAATGCACAAACAGTAATATCTCCACATTGCACGGTGCAATTCTGAAATTTTTAGCTTTTTCCTGTTAATCCTAGCATGATAAAGAAGATTCAAAGAGAGTGAGATGCCAGCTCCTTTCATTCAGTCAGTAGCTTCAAACATTTCTGGTATATGAACGTTTTTCAATGGCAAAAATCAATGAATATTGTAAATGCACAAACAGTAATATCTCCACATTGCACGGTGCAATTCTGAAATTTTTAGCTTTTTCCTGTTAATCCTAGCATGATAAAGAAGATTCAAAGAGAGTGAGATGCCAGCTCCTTTCATTCAGTCAGTAGCTTCAAACATTTCTGGTATGTACAGTTTTTCAATGGCAAAAATCAATGAATATTGTAAATGCACAAACAGTAATATCTCCACATTGCACGGTGCAATTCTGAAATTTTTAGCTTTTTCCTGTTAATCCTAGCATGATAAAGAAGATTCAAAGAGAGTGAGATGCCAGCTCCTTTCATTCAGTCAGTAGCTTCAAACATTTCTGGTATATGAACAGTTTTTCAATGGCAAAAATCAATGAATATTGTAAATGCACAAACAGTAATATCTCCACATTGCACGGTGCAATTCTGAAATTTTTAGCTTTTTCCTGTTAATCCTAGCATGATAAAGAAGATTCAAAGAGAGTGAGATGCCAGCTCCTTTCATTCAGTCAGTAGCTTCAAACATTTCTGGTATATGACATGTTTTTCAATGGCAAAAATCAATGAATATTGTAAATGCACAAACAGTAATATCTCCACATTGCACGGTGCAATTCTGAAATTTTTAGCTTTTTCCTGTTAATCCTAGCATGATAAAGAAGATTCAAAGAGAGTGAGATGCCAGCTCCTTTCATTCAGTCAGTAGCTTCAAACATTTCTGGTATATGAAAAACATGTTTTTCAATGGCAAAAATCAATGAATATTGTAAATGCACAAACAGTAATATCTCCACATTGCACGGTGCAATTCTGAAATTTTTAGCTTTTTCCTGTTAATCCTAGCATGATAAAGAAGATTCAAAGAGAGTGAGATGCCAGCTCCTTTCATTCAGTCAGTAGCTTCAAACATTTCTGGTAGACATGTTTTTCAATGGCAAAAATCAATGAATATTGTAAATGCACAAACAGTAATATCTCCACATTGCACGGTGCAATTCTGAAATTTTTAGCTTTTTCCTGTTAATCCTAGCATGATAAAGAAGATTCAAAGAGAGTGAGATGCCAGCTCCTTTCATTCAGTCAGTAGCTTCAAACATTTCTGGTATATGAAAAACATGTTTTTCAATGGCAAAAATCAATGAATATTGTAAATGCACAAACAGTAATATCTCCACATTGCACGGTGCAATTCTGAAATTTTTAGCTTTTTCCTGTTAATCCTAGCATGATAAAGAAGATTCAAAGAGAGTGAGATGCCAGCTCCTTTCATTCAGTCAGTAGCTTCAAACATTTCTGGTATATGAAAACATGTTTTTCAATGGCAAAAATCAATGAATATTGTAAATGCACAAACAGTAATATCTCCACATTGCACGGTGCAATTCTGAAATTTTTAGCTTTTTCCTGTTAATCCTAGCATGATAAAGAAGATTCAAAGAGAGTGAGATGCCAGCTCCTTTCATTCAGTCAGTAGCTTCAAACATTTCTGGTATATGAAAACATGTTTTTCAATGGCAAAAATCAATGAATATTGTAAATGCACAAACAGTAATATCTCCACATTGCACGGTGCAATTCTGAAATTTTTAGCTTTTTCCTGTTAATCCTAGCATGATAAAGAAGATTCAAAGAGAGTGAGATGCCAGCTCCTTTCATTCAGTCAGTAGCTTCAAACATTTCTGGTATATGAAAAACATGTTTTTCAATGGCAAAAATCAATGAATATTGTAAATGCACAAACAGTAATATCTCCACATTGCACGGTGCAATTCTGAAATTTTTAGCTTTTTCCTGTTAATCCTAGCATGATAAAGAAGATTCAAAGAGAGTGAGATGCCAGCTCCTTTCATTCAGTCAGTAGCTTCAAACATTTCTGGTATATGAAAAACATGTTTTTCAATGGCAAAAATCAATGAATATTGTAAATGCACAAACAGTAATATCTCCACATTGCACGGTGCAATTCTGAAATTTTTAGCTTTTTCCTGTTAATCCTAGCATGATAAAGAAGATTCAAAGAGAGTGAGATGCCAGCTCCTTTCATTCAGTCAGTAGCTTCAAACATTTCTGTCAGTAGCTTCAAACATTTCTGGACAGTTTTTCAATGGCAAAAATCAATGAATATTGTAAATGCACAAACAGTAATATCTCCACATTGCACGGTGCAATTCTGAAATTTTTAGCTTTTTCCTGTTAATCCTAGCATGATAAAGAAGATTCAAAGAGAGTGAGATGCCAGCTCCTTTCATTCAGTCAGTAGCTTCAAACATTTCTGGTATATGAAAAACATGTTTTTCAATGGCAAAAATCAATGAATATTGTAAATGCACAAACAGTAATATCTCCACATTGCACGGTGCAATTCTGAAATTTTTAGCTTTTTCCTGTTAATCCTAGCATGATAAAGAAGATTCAAAGAGAGTGAGATGCCAGCTCCTTTCATTCAGTCAGTAGCTTCAAACATTTCTGGTATATGAAAACATGTTTTTCAATGGCAAAAATCAATGAATATTGTAAATGCACAAACAGTAATATCTCCACATTGCACGGTGCAATTCTGAAATTTTTAGCTTTTTCCTGTTAATCCTAGCATGATAAAGAAGATTCAAAGAGAGTGAGATGCCAGCTCCTTTCATTCAGTCAGTAGCTTCAAACATTTCTGGTATATGAAAAACATGTTTTTCAATGGCAAAAATCAATGAATATTGTAAATGCACAAACAGTAATATCTCCACATTGCACGGTGCAATTCTGAAATTTTTAGCTTTTTCCTGTTAATCCTAGCATGATAAAGAAGATTCAAAGAGAGTGAGATGCCAGCTCCTTTCATTCAGTCAGTAGCTTCAAACATTTCTGGTATATGAAAAACATGTTTTTCAATGGCAAAAATCAATGAAGTAAATGCACAAACAGTAATATCTCCACATTGCACGGTGCAATTCTGAAATTTTTAGCTTTTTCCTGTTAATCCTAGCATGATAAAGAAGATTCAAAGAGAGTGAGATGCCAGCTCCTTTCATTCAGTCAGTAGCTTCAAACATTTCTGGTATATGAAAACATGTTTTTCAATGGCAAAAATCAATGAATATTGTAAATGCACAAACAGTAATATCTCCACATTGCACGGTGCAATTCTGAAATTTTTAGCTTTTTCCTGTTAATCCTAGCATGATAAAGAAGATTCAAAGAGAGTGAGATGCCAGCTCCTTTCATTCAGTCAGTAGCTTCAAACATTTCTGGTATATGAAAACAGTTTTTCAATGGCAAAAATCAATGAATATTGTAAATGCACAAACAGTAATATCTCCACATTGCACGGTGCAATTCTGAAATTTTTAGCTTTTTCCTGTTAATCCTAGCATGATAAAGAAGATTCAAAGAGAGTGAGATGCCAGCTCCTTTCATTCAGTCAGTAGCTTCAAACATTTCTGGTATATGAAAACATGTTTTTCAATGGCAAAAATCAATGAATATTGTAAATGCACAAACAGTAATATCTCCACATTGCACGGTGCAATTCTGAAATTTTTAGCTTTTTCCTGTTAATCCTAGCATGATAAAGAAGATTCAAAGAGAGTGAGATGCCAGCTCCTTTCATTCAGTCAGTAGCTTCAAACATTTCTGGTATATGAAAAACATGTTTTTCAATGGCAAAAATCAATGAATATTGTAAATGCACAAACAGTAATATCTCCACATTGCACGGTGCAATTCTGAAATTTTTAGCTTTT
The DNA here is from genome assembly GCF_046119375.1 of Phyllobates terribilis. NCBI lineage: Eukaryota > Metazoa > Chordata > Amphibia > Anura > Dendrobatidae > Phyllobates > Phyllobates terribilis. The sequence goes on from NW_027365481.1 coordinate 12,350, forward strand.
TCCTGTTAATCCTAGCATGATAAAGAAGATTCAAAGAGAGTGAGATGCCAGCTCCTTTCATTCAGTCAGTAGCTTCAAACATTTCTGGTATATGAAAAACAGTTTTTCAATGGCAAAAATCAATGAATATTGTAAATGCACAAACAGTAATATCTCCACATTGCACGGTGCAATTCTGAAATTTTTAGCTTTTTCCTGTTAATCCTAGCATGATAAAGAAGATTCAAAGAGAGTGAGATGCCAGCTCCTTTCATTCAGTCAGTAGCTTCAAACATTTCTGGTAAGAAAAACATGTTTTTCAATGGCAAAAATCAATGAATATTGTAAATGCACAAACAGTAATATCTCCACATTGCACGGTGCAATTCTGAAATTTTTAGCTTTTTCCTGTTAATCCTAGCATGATAAAGAAGATTCAAAGAGAGTGAGATGCCAGCTCCTTTCATTCAGTCAGTAGCTTCAAACATTTCTGGTATATGAAAAACATGTTTTTCAATGGCAAAAATCAATGAATATTGTAAATGCACAAACAGTAATATCTCCACATTGCACGGTGCAATTCTGAAATTTTTAGCTTTTTCCTGTTAATCCTAGCATGATAAAGAAGATTCAAAGAGAGTGAGATGCCAGCTCCTTTCATTCAGTCAGTAGCTTCAAACATTTCTGGTATATGAAAAACATGTTTTTCAATGGCAAAAATCAATGAATATTGTAAATGCACAAACAGTAATATCTCCACATTGCACGGTGCAATTCTGAAATTTTTAGCTTTTTCCTGTTAATCCTAGCATGATAAAGAAGATTCAAAGAGAGTGAGATGCCAGCTCCTTTCATTCAGTCAGTAGCTTCAAACATTTCTGGTATATGAAAAACATGTTTTTCAATGGCAAAAATCAATGAATATTGTAAATGCACAAACAGTAATATCTCCACATTGCACGGTGCAATTCTGAAATTTTTAGCTTTTTCCTGTTAATCCTAGCATGATAAAGAAGATTCAAAGAGAGTGAGATGCCAGCTCCTTTCATTCAGTCAGTAGCTTCAAACATTTCTGGTATATGAAAACATGTTTTTCAATGGCAAAAATCAATGAATATTGTAAATGCACAAACAGTAATATCTCCACATTGCACGGTGCAATTCTGAAATTTTTAGCTTTTTCCTGTTAATCCTAGCATGATAAAGAAGATTCAAAGAGAGTGAGATGCCAGCTCCTTTCATTCAGTCAGTAGCTTCAAACATTTCTGGTATATGAAAAACATGTTTTTCAATGGCAAAAATCAATGAATATTGTAAATGCACAAACAGTAATATCTCCACATTGCACGGTGCAATTCTGAAATTTTTAGCTTTTTCCTGTTAATCCTAGCATGATAAAGAAGATTCAAAGAGAGTGAGATGCCAGCTCCTTTCATTCAGTCAGTAGCTTCAAACATTTCTGGTATATGAAAAACATGTTTTTCAATGGCAAAAATCAATGAATATTGTAAATGCACAAACAGTAATATCTCCACATTGCACGGTGCAATTCTGAAATTTTTAGCTTTTTCCTGTTAATCCTAGCATGATAAAGAAGATTCAAAGAGAGTGAGATGCCAGCTCCTTTCATTCAGTCAGTAGCTTCAAACATTTCTGGTATATGAAAACATGTTTTTCAATGGCAAAAATCAATGAATATTGTAAATGCACAAACAGTAATATCTCCACATTGCACGGTGCAATTCTGAAATTTTTAGCTTTTTCCTGTTAATCCTAGCATGATAAAGAAGATTCAAAGAGAGTGAGATGCCAGCTCCTTTCATTCAGTCAGTAGCTTCAAACATTTCTGGTATATGAAAAACATGTTTTTCAATGGCAAAAATCAATGAATATTGTAAATGCACAAACAGTAATATCTCCACATTGCACGGTGCAATTCTGAAATTTTTAGCTTTTTCCTGTTAATCCTAGCATGATAAAGAAGATTCAAAGAGAGTGAGATGCCAGCTCCTTTCATTCAGTCAGTAGCTTCAAACATTTCTGGTATATAAGAACGTTTTTCAATGGCAAAAATCAATGAATATTGTAAATGCACAAACAGTAATATCTCCACATTGCACGGTGCAATTCTGAAATTTTTAGCTTTTTCCTGTTAATCCTAGCATGATAAAGAAGATTCAAAGAGAGTGAGATGCCAGCTCCTTTCATTCAGTCAGTAGCTTCAAACATTTCTGGTATATGAAAAACATGTTTTTCAATGGCAAAAATCAATGAATATTGTAAATGCACAAACAGTAATATCTCCACATTGCACGGTGCAATTCTGAAATTTTTAGCTTTTTCCTGTTAATCCTAGCATGATAAAGAAGATTCAAAGAGAGTGAGATGCCAGCTCCTTTCATTCAGTCAGTAGCTTCAAACATTTCTGGTATATGAAAACAGTTTTTCAATGGCAAAAATCAATGAATATTGTAAATGCACAAACAGTAATATCTCCACATTGCACGGTGCAATTCTGAAATTTTTAGCTTTTTCCTGTTAATCCTAGCATGATAAAGAAGATTCAAAGAGAGTGAGATGCCAGCTCCTTTCATTCAGTCAGTAGCTTCAAACATTTCTGGTATATGAAAAACATGTTTTTCAATGGCAAAAATCAATGAATATTGTAAATGCACAAACAGTAATATCTCCACATTGCACGGTGCAATTCTGAAATTTTTAGCTTTTTCCTGTTAATCCTAGCATGATAAAGAAGATTCAAAGAGAGTGAGATGCCAGCTCCTTTCATTCAGTCAGTAGCTTCAAACATTTCTGGTATACTGTTTTTCAATGGCAAAAATCAATGAATATTGTAAATGCACAAACAGTAATATCTCCACATTGCACGGTGCAATTCTGAAATTTTTAGCTTTTTCCTGTTAATCCTAGCATGATAAAGAAGATTCAAAGAGAGTGAGATGCCAGCTCCTTTCATTCAGTCAGTAGCTTCAAACATTTCTGGTATATGAAAAACATGTTTTTCAATGGCAAAAATCAATGAATATTGTAAATGCACAAACAGTAATATCTCCACATTGCACGGTGCAATTCTGAAATTTTTAGCTTTTTCCTGTTAATCCTAGCATGATAAAGAAGATTCAAAGAGAGTGAGATGCCAGCTCCTTTCATTCAGTCAGTAGCTTCAAACATTTCTGGTATATGAAAAACATGTTTTTCAATGGCAAAAATCAATGAATATTGTAAATGCACAAACAGTAATATCTCCACATTGCACGGTGCAATTCTGAAATTTTTAGCTTTTTCCTGTTAATCCTAGCATGATAAAGAAGATTCAAAGAGAGTGAGATGCCAGCTCCTTTCATTCAGTCAGTAGCTTCAAACATTTCTGGTATATGAAAAACATGTTTTTCAATGGCAAAAATCAATGAATATTGTAAATGCACAAACAGTAATATCTCCACATTGCACGGTGCAATTCTGAAATTTTTAGCTTTTTCCTGTTAATCCTAGCATGATAAAGAAGATTCAAAGAGAGTGAGATGCCAGCTCCTTTCATTCAGTCAGTAGCTTCAAACATTTCTGGTATATGAAAACATGTTTTTCAATGGCAAAAATCAATGAATATTGTAAATGCACAAACAGTAATATCTCCACATTGCACGGTGCAATTCTGAAATTTTTAGCTTTTTCCTGTTAATCCTAGCATGATAAAGAAGATTCAAAGAGAGTGAGATGCCAGCTCCTTTCATTCAGTCAGTAGCTTCAAACATTTCTGGTATATGAAAAACATGTTTTTCAATGGCAAAAATCAATGAATATTGTAAATGCACAAACAGTAATATCTCCACATTGCACGGTGCAATTCTGAAATTTTTAGCTTTTTCCTGTTAATCCTAGCATGATAAAGAAGATTCAAAGAGAGTGAGATGCCAGCTCCTTTCATTCAGTCAGTAGCTTCAAACATTTCTGGTATATGAAAAACATGTTTTTCAATGGCAAAAATCAATGAATATTGTAAATGCACAAACAGTAATATCTCCACATTGCACGGTGCAATTCTGAAATTTTTAGCTTTTTCCTGTTAATCCTAGCATGATAAAGAAGATTCAAAGAGAGTGAGATGCCAGCTCCTTTCATTCAGTCAGTAGCTTCAAACATTTCTGGATATATAAACTGTTTTTCAATGGCAAAAATCAATGAATATTGTAAATGCACAAACAGTAATATCTCCACATTGCACGGTGCAATTCTGAAATTTTTAGCTTTTTCCTGTTAATCCTAGCATGATAAAGAAGATTCAAAGAGAGTGAGATGCCAGCTCCTTTCATTCAGTCAGTAGCTTCAAACATTTCTGGTATATGAAAAACATGTTTTTCAATGGCAAAAATCAATGAATATTGTAAATGCACAAACAGTAATATCTCCACATTGCACGGTGCAATTCTGAAATTTTTAGCTTTTTCCTGTTAATCCTAGCATGATAAAGAAGATTCAAAGAGAGTGAGATGCCAGCTCCTTTCATTCAGTCAGTAGCTTCAAACATTTCTGGTATATGAAAAACATGTTTTTCAATGGCAAAAATCAATGAATATTGTAAATGCACAAACAGTAATATCTCCACATTGCACGGTGCAATTCTGAAATTTTTAGCTTTTTCCTGTTAATCCTAGCATGATAAAGAAGATTCAAAGAGAGTGAGATGCCAGCTCCTTTCATTCAGTCAGTAGCTTCAAACATTTCTGGTATATGAAAACATGTTTTTCAATGGCAAAAATCAATGAATATTGTAAATGCACAAACAGTAATATCTCCACATTGCACGGTGCAATTCTGAAATTTTTAGCTTTTTCCTGTTAATCCTAGCATGATAAAGAAGATTCAAAGAGAGTGAGATGCCAGCTCCTTTCATTCAGTCAGTAGCTTCAAACATTTCTGGTATATGAAAAACATGTTTTTCAATGGCAAAAATCAATGAATATTGTAAATGCACAAACAGTAATATCTCCACATTGCACGGTGCAATTCTGAAATTTTTAGCTTTTTCCTGTTAATCCTAGCATGATAAAGAAGATTCAAAGAGAGTGAGATGCCAGCTCCTTTCATTCAGTCAGTAGCTTCAAACATTTCTGGTATATGAAAAACATGTTTTTCAATGGCAAAAATCAATGAATATTGTAAATGCACAAACAGTAATATCTCCACATTGCACGGTGCAATTCTGAAATTTTTAGCTTTTTCCTGTTAATCCTAGCATGATAAAGAAGATTCAAAGAGAGTGAGATGCCAGCTCCTTTCATTCAGTCAGTAGCTTCAAACATTTCTGGTATATGAAAAACATGTTTTTCAATGGCAAAAATCAATGAATATTGTAAATGCACAAACAGTAATATCTCCACATTGCACGGTGCAATTCTGAAATTTTTAGCTTTTTCCTGTTAATCCTAGCATGATAAAGAAGATTCAAAGAGAGTGAGATGCCAGCTCCTTTCATTCAGTCAGTAGCTTCAAACATTTCTGGTATATGAAAACATGTTTTTCAATGGCAAAAATCAATGAATATTGTAAATGCACAAACAGTAATATCTCCACATTGCACGGTGCAATTCTGAAATTTTTAGCTTTTTCCTGTTAATCCTAGCATGATAAAGAAGATTCAAAGAGAGTGAGATGCCAGCTCCTTTCATTCAGTCAGTAGCTTCAAACATTTCTGGTATATGAAAAACATGTTTTTCAATGGCAAAAATCAATGAATATTGTAAATGCACAAACAGTAATATCTCCACATTGCACGGTGCAATTCTGAAATTTTTAGCTTTTTCCTGTTAATCCTAGCATGATAAAGAAGATTCAAAGAGAGTGAGATGCCAGCTCCTTTCATTCAGTCAGTAGCTTCAAACATTTCTGGTATATGCATGTTTTTCAATGGCAAAAATCAATGAATATTTCAAACATTTCTGGACGTTTTTCAATGGCAAAAATCAATGAATATTGTAAATGCACAAACAGTAATATCTCCACATTGCACGGTGCAATTCTGAAATTTTTAGCTTTTTCCTGTTAATCCTAGCATGATAAAGAAGATTCAAAGAGAGTGAGATGCCAGCTCCTTTCATTCAGTCAGTAGCTTCAAACATTTCTGGTATATGAAAAACATGTTTTTCAATGGCAAAAATCAATGAATATTGTAAATGCACAAACAGTAATATCTCCACATTGCACGGTGCAATTCTGAAATTTTTAGCTTTTTCCTGTTAATCCTAGCATGATAAAGAAGATTCAAAGAGAGTGAGATGCCAGCTCCTTTCATTCAGTCAGTAGCTTCAAACATTTCTGGTATATGAAAACATGTTTTTCAATGGCAAAAATCAATGAATATTGTAAATGCACAAACAGTAATATCTCCACATTGCACGGTGCAATTCTGAAATTTTTAGCTTTTTCCTGTTAATCCTAGCATGATAAAGAAGATTCAAAGAGAGTGAGATGCCAGCTCCTTTCATTCAGTCAGTAGCTTCAAACATTTCTGGTATATGAAACATGTTTTTCAATGGCAAAAATCAATGAATATTGTAAATGCACAAACAGTAATATCTCCACATTGCACGGTGCAATTCTGAAATTTTTAGCTTTTTCCTGTTAATCCTAGCATGATAAAGAAGATTCAAAGAGAGTGAGATGCCAGCTCCTTTCATTCAGTCAGTAGCTTCAAACATTTCTGGTATATGAAAACATGTTTTTCAATGGCAAAAATCAATGAATATTGTAAATGCACAAACAGTAATATCTCCACATTGCACGGTGCAATTCTGAAATTTTTAGCTTTTTCCTGTTAATCCTAGCATGATAAAGAAGATTCAAAGAGAGTGAGATGCCAGCTCCTTTCATTCAGTCAGTAGCTTCAAACATTTCTGGTATATGAAAACATGTTTTTCAATGGCAAAAATCAATGAATATTGTAAATGCACAAACAGTAATATCTCCACATTGCACGGTGCAATTCTGAAATTTTTAGCTTTTTCCTGTTAATCCTAGCATGATAAAGAAGATTCAAAGAGAGTGAGATGCCAGCTCCTTTCATTCAGTCAGTAGCTTCAAACATTTCTGGTATACGTTTTTCAATGGCAAAAATCAATGAATATTGTAAATGCACAAACAGTAATATCTCCACATTGCACGGTGCAATTCTGAAATTTTTAGCTTTTTCCTGTTAATCCTAGCATGATAAAGAAGATTCAAAGAGAGTGAGATGCCAGCTCCTTTCATTCAGTCAGTAGCTTCAAACATTTCTGGTATATGAAAAACATGTTTTTCAATGGCAAAAATCAATGAATATTGTAAATGCACAAACAGTAATATCTCCACATTGCACGGTGCAATTCTGAAATTTTTAGCTTTTTCCTGTTAATCCTAGCATGATAAAGAAGATTCAAAGAGAGTGAGATGCCAGCTCCTTTCATTCAGTCAGTAGCTTCAAACATTTCTGGACGTTTTTCAATGGCAAAAATCAATGAATATTGTAAATGCACAAACAGTAATATCTCCACATTGCACGGTGCAATTCTGAAATTTTTAGCTTTTTCCTGTTAATCCTAGCATGATAAAGAAGATTCAAAGAGAGTGAGATGCCAGCTCCTTTCATTCAGTCAGTAGCTTCAAACATTTCTGGTATATGCAGTTTTTCAATGGCAAAAATCAATGAATATTGTAAATGCACAAACAGTAATATCTCCACATTGCACGGTGCAATTCTGAAATTTTTAGCTTTTTCCTGTTAATCCTAGCATGATAAAGAAGATTCAAAGAGAGTGAGATGCCAGCTCCTTTCATTCAGTCAGTAGCTTCAAACATTTCTGGTATATGAACATGTTTTTCAATGGCAAAAATCAATGAATATTGTAAATGCACAAACAGTAATATCTCCACATTGCACGGTGCAATTCTGAAATTTTTAGCTTTTTCCTGTTAATCCTAGCATGATAAAGAAGATTCAAAGAGAGTGAGATGCCAGCTCCTTTCATTCAGTCAGTAGCTTCAAACATTTCTGGACGTTTTTCAATGGCAAAAATCAATGAATATTGTAAATGCACAAACAGTAATATCTCCACATTGCACGGTGCAATTCTGAAATTTTTAGCTTTTTCCTGTTAATCCTAGCATGATAAAGAAGATTCAAAGAGAGTGAGATGCCAGCTCCTTTCATTCAGTCAGTAGCTTCAAACATTTCTGGTATATGAAAACATGTTTTTCAATGGCAAAAATCAATGAATATTGTAAATGCACAAACAGTAATATCTCCACATTGCACGGTGCAATTCTGAAATTTTTAGCTTTTTCCTGTTAATCCTAGCATGATAAAGAAGATTCAAAGAGAGTGAGATGCCAGCTCCTTTCATTCAGTCAGTAGCTTCAAACATTTCTGGTATATGAACAGTTTTTCAATGGCAAAAATCAATGAATATTGTAAATGCACAAACAGTAATATCTCCACATTGCACGGTGCAATTCTGAAATTTTTAGCTTTTTCCTGTTAATCCTAGCATGATAAAGAAGATTCAAAGAGAGTGAGATGCCAGCTCCTTTCATTCAGTCAGTAGCTTCAAACATTTCTGGTATATGAAACATGTTTTTCAATGGCAAAAATCAATGAATATTGTAAATGCACAAACAGTAATATCTCCACATTGCACGGTGCAATTCTGAAATTTTTAGCTTTTTCCTGTTAATCCTAGCATGATAAAGAAGATTCAAAGAGAGTGAGATGCCAGCTCCTTTCATTCAGTCAGTAGCTTCAAACATTTCTGGACTGTTTTTCAATGGCAAAAATCAATGAATATTGTAAATGCACAAACAGTAATATCTCCACATTGCACGGTGCAATTCTGAAATTTTTAGCTTTTTCCTGTTAATCCTAGCATGATAAAGAAGATTCAAAGAGAGTGAGATGCCAGCTCCTTTCATTCAGTCAGTAGCTTCAAACATTTCTGGTATATGAAAAACATGTTTTTCAATGGCAAAAATCAATGAATATTGTAAATGCACAAACAGTAATATCTCCACATTGCACGGTGCAATTCTGAAATTTTTAGCTTTTTCCTGTTAATCCTAGCATGATAAAGAAGATTCAAAGAGAGTGAGATGCCAGCTCCTTTCATTCAGTCAGTAGCTTCAAACATTTCTGGATAGCAGTTTTTCAATGGCAAAAATCAATGAATATTGTAAATGCACAAACAGTAATATCTCCACATTGCACGGTGCAATTCTGAAATTTTTAGCTTTTTCCTGTTAATCCTAGCATGATAAAGAAGATTCAAAGAGAGTGAGATGCCAGCTCCTTTCATTCAGTCAGTAGCTTCAAACATTTCTGGTATATGAAAACATGTTTTTCAATGGCAAAAATCAATGAATATTGTAAATGCACAAACAGTAATATCTCCACATTGCACGGTGCAATTCTGAAATTTTTAGCTTTTTCCTGTTAATCCTAGCATGATAAAGAAGATTCAAAGAGAGTGAGATGCCAGCTCCTTTCATTCAGTCAGTAGCTTCAAACATTTCTGGAGAACGTTTTTCAATGGCAAAAATCAATGAATATTGTAAATGCACAAACAGTAATATCTCCACATTGCACGGTGCAATTCTGAAATTTTTAGCTTTTTCCTGTTAATCCTAGCATGATAAAGAAGATTCAAAGAGAGTGAGATGCCAGCTCCTTTCATTCAGTCAGTAGCTTCAAACATTTCTGGTATATGAAAACATGTTTTTCAATGGCAAAAATCAATGAATATTGTAAATGCACAAACAGTAATATCTCCACATTGCACGGTGCAATTCTGAAATTTTTAGCTTTTTCCTGTTAATCCTAGCATGATAAAGAAGATTCAAAGAGAGTGAGATGCCAGCTCCTTTCATTCAGTCAGTAGCTTCAAACATTTCTGGTATATGAAAACATGTTTTTCAATGGCAAAAATCAATGAATATTGTAAATGCACAAACAGTAATATCTCCACATTGCACGGTGCAATTCTGAAATTTTTAGCTTTTTCCTGTTAATCCTAGCATGATAAAGAAGATTCAAAGAGAGTGAGATGCCAGCTCCTTTCATTCAGTCAGTAGCTTCAAACATTTCTGGTACGTTTTTCAATGGCAAAAATCAATGAATATTGTAAATGCACAAACAGTAATATCTCCACATTGCACGGTGCAATTCTGAAATTTTTAGCTTTTTCCTGTTAATCCTAGCATGATAAAGAAGATTCAAAGAGAGTGAGATGCCAGCTCCTTTCATTCAGTCAGTAGCTTCAAACATTTCTGGTATATGAAAAACATGTTTTTCAATGGCAAAAATCAATGAATATTGTAAATGCACAAACAGTAATATCTCCACATTGCACGGTGCAATTCTGAAATTTTTAGCTTTTTCCTGTTAATCCTAGCATGATAAAGAAGATTCAAAGAGAGTGAGATGCCAGCTCCTTTCATTCAGTCAGTAGCTTCAAACATTTCTGGATATGCATGTTTTTCAATGGCAAAAATCAATGAATATTGTAAATGCACAAACAGTAATATCTCCACATTGCACGGTGCAATTCTGAAATTTTTAGCTTTTTCCTGTTAATCCTAGCATGATAAAGAAGATTCAAAGAGAGTGAGATGCCAGCTCCTTTCATTCAGTCAGTAGCTTCAAACATTTCTGGTATACAGTTTTTCAATGGCAAAAATCAATGAATATTGTAAATGCACAAACAGTAATATCTCCACATTGCACGGTGCAATTCTGAAATTTTTAGCTTTTTCCTGTTAATCCTAGCATGATAAAGAAGATTCAAAGAGAGTGAGATGCCAGCTCCTTTCATTCAGTCAGTAGCTTCAAACATTTCTGGTATATGAAAAACATGTTTTTCAATGGCAAAAATCAATGAATATTGTAAATGCACAAACAGTAATATCTCCACATTGCACGGTGCAATTCTGAAATTTTTAGCTTTTTCCTGTTAATCCTAGCATGATAAAGAAGATTCAAAGAGAGTGAGATGCCAGCTCCTTTCATTCAGTCAGTAGCTTCAAACATTTCTGGACGTTTTTCAATGGCAAAAATCAATGAATATTGTAAATGCACAAACAGTAATATCTCCACATTGCACGGTGCAATTCTGAAATTTTTAGCTTTTTCCTGTTAATCCTAGCATGATAAAGAAGATTCAAAGAGAGTGAGATGCCAGCTCCTTTCATTCAGTCAGTAGCTTCAAACATTTCTGGTATATGAAAAACATGTTTTTCAATGGCAAAAATCAATGAATATTGTAAATGCACAAACAGTAATATCTCCACATTGCACGGTGCAATTCTGAAATTTTTAGCTTTTTCCTGTTAATCCTAGCATGATAAAGAAGATTCAAAGAGAGTGAGATGCCAGCTCCTTTCATTCAGTCAGTAGCTTCAAACATTTCTGGACGTTTTTCAATGGCAAAAATCAATGAATATTGTAAATGCACAAACAGTAATATCTCCACATTGCACGGTGCAATTCTGAAATTTTTAGCTTTTTCCTGTTAATCCTAGCATGATAAAGAAGATTCAAAGAGAGTGAGATGCCAGCTCCTTTCATTCAGTCAGTAGCTTCAAACATTTCTGGTATATGAAAAACATGTTTTTCAATGGCAAAAATCAATGAATATTGTAAATGCACAAACAGTAATATCTCCACATTGCACGGTGCAATTCTGAAATTTTTAGCTTTTTCCTGTTAATCCTAGCATGATAAAGAAGATTCAAAGAGAGTGAGATGCCAGCTCCTTTCATTCAGTCAGTAGCTTCAAACATTTCTGGTATCTGTTTTTCAATGGCAAAAATCAATGAATATTGTAAATGCACAAACAGTAATATCTCCACATTGCACGGTGCAATTCTGAAATTTTTAGCTTTTTCCTGTTAATCCTAGCATGATAAAGAAGATTCAAAGAGAGTGAGATGCCAGCTCCTTTCATTCAGTCAGTAGCTTCAAACATTTCTGGTATATGAAAAACATGTTTTTCAATGGCAAAAATCAATGAATATTGTAAATGCACAAACAGTAATATCTCCACATTGCACGGTGCAATTCTGAAATTTTTAGCTTTTTCCTGTTAATCCTAGCATGATAAAGAAGATTCAAAGAGAGTGAGATGCCAGCTCCTTTCATTCAGTCAGTAGCTTCAAACATTTCTGGTATATGAAAACATGTTTTTCAATGGCAAAAATCAATGAATATTGTAAATGCACAAACAGTAATATCTCCACATTGCACGGTGCAATTCTGAAATTTTTAGCTTTTTCCTGTTAATCCTAGCATGATAAAGAAGATTCAAAGAGAGTGAGATGCCAGCTCCTTTCATTCAGTCAGTAGCTTCAAACATTTCTGGTATATGAAAAACATGTTTTTCAATGGCAAAAATCAATGAATATTGTAAATGCACAAACAGTAATATCTCCACATTGCACGGTGCAATTCTGAAATTTTTAGCTTTTTCCTGTTAATCCTAGCATGATAAAGAAGATTCAAAGAGAGTGAGATGCCAGCTCCTTTCATTCAGTCAGTAGCTTCAAACATTTCTGGTATATGAAAACATGTTTTTCAATGGCAAAAATCAATGAATATTGTAAATGCACAAACAGTAATATCTCCACATTGCACGGTGCAATTCTGAAATTTTTAGCTTTTTCCTGTTAATCCTAGCATGATAAAGAAGATTCAAAGAGAGTGAGATGCCAGCTCCTTTCATTCAGTCAGTAGCTTCAAACATTTCTGGTACTGTTTTTCAATGGCAAAAATCAATGAATATTGTAAATGCACAAACAGTAATATCTCCACATTGCACGGTGCAATTCTGAAATTTTTAGCTTTTTCCTGTTAATCCTAGCATGATAAAGAAGATTCAAAGAGAGTGAGATGCCAGCTCCTTTCATTCAGTCAGTAGCTTCAAACATTTCTGGTATATGAAAAACATGTTTTTCAATGGCAAAAATCAATGAATATTGTAAATGCACAAACAGTAATATCTCCACATTGCACGGTGCAATTCTGAAATTTTTAGCTTTTTCCTGTTAATCCTAGCATGATAAAGAAGATTCAAAGAGAGTGAGATGCCAGCTCCTTTCATTCAGTCAGTAGCTTCAAACATTTCTGGACGTTTTTCAATGGCAAAAATCAATGAATATTGTAAATGCACAAACAGTAATATCTCCACATTGCACGGTGCAATTCTGAAATTTTTAGCTTTTTCCTGTTAATCCTAGCATGATAAAGAAGATTCAAAGAGAGTGAGATGCCAGCTCCTTTCATTCAGTCAGTAGCTTCAAACATTTCTGGTATATGAAAAACATGTTTTTCAATGGCAAAAATCAATGAATATTGTAAATGCACAAACAGTAATATCTCCACATTGCACGGTGCAATTCTGAAATTTTTAGCTTTTTCCTGTTAATCCTAGCATGATAAAGAAGATTCAAAGAGAGTGAGATGCCAGCTCCTTTCATTCAGTCAGTAGCTTCAAACATTTCTGGTATATGCATGTTTTTCAATGGCAAAAATCAATGAATATTGTAAATGCACAAACAGTAATATCTCCACATTGCACGGTGCAATTCTGAAATTTTTAGCTTTTTCCTGTTAATCCTAGCATGATAAAGAAGATTCAAAGAGAGTGAGATGCCAGCTCCTTTCATTCAGTCAGTAGCTTCAAACATTTCTGGTATATGAAAAACATGTTTTTCAATGGCAAAAATCAATGAATATTGTAAATGCACAAACAGTAATATCTCCACATTGCACGGTGCAATTCTGAAATTTTTAGCTTTTTCCTGTTAATCCTAGCATGATAAAGAAGATTCAAAGAGAGTGAGATGCCAGCTCCTTTCATTCAGTCAGTAGCTTCAAACATTTCTGGATATAAACAGTTTTTCAATGGCAAAAATCAATGAATATTGTAAATGCACAAACAGTAATATCTCCACATTGCACGGTGCAATTCTGAAATTTTTAGCTTTTTCCTGTTAATCCTAGCATGATAAAGAAGATTCAAAGAGAGTGAGATGCCAGCTCCTTTCATTCAGTCAGTAGCTTCAAACATTTCTGGTATATGAAAAACATGTTTTTCAATGGCAAAAATCAATGAATATTGTAAATGCACAAACAGTAATATCTCCACATTGCACGGTGCAATTCTGAAATTTTTAGCTTTTTCCTGTTAATCCTAGCATGATAAAGAAGATTCAAAGAGAGTGAGATGCCAGCTCCTTTCATTCAGTCAGTAGCTTCAAACATTTCTGGTATATGAAAAACATGTTTTTCAATGGCAAAAATCAATGAATATTGTAAATGCACAAACAGTAATATCTCCACATTGCACGGTGCAATTCTGAAATTTTTAGCTTTTTCCTGTTAATCCTAGCATGATAAAGAAGATTCAAAGAGAGTGAGATGCCAGCTCCTTTCATTCAGTCAGTAGCTTCAAACATTTCTGGTATATGAACATGTTTTTCAATGGCAAAAATCAATGAATATTGTAAATGCACAAACAGTAATATCTCCACATTGCACGGTGCAATTCTGAAATTTTTAGCTTTTTCCTGTTAATCCTAGCATGATAAAGAAGATTCAAAGAGAGTGAGATGCCAGCTCCTTTCATTCAGTCAGTAGCTTCAAACATTTCTGGTATATGAAAAACATGTTTTTCAATGGCAAAAATCAATGAATATTGTAAATGCACAAACAGTAATATCTCCACATTGCACGGTGCAATTCTGAAATTTTTAGCTTTTTCCTGTTAATCCTAGCATGATAAAGAAGATTCAAAGAGAGTGAGATGCCAGCTCCTTTCATTCAGTCAGTAGCTTCAAACATTTCTGGTATATGAAAAACATGTTTTTCAATGGCAAAAATCAATGAATATTGTAAATGCACAAACAGTAATATCTCCACATTGCACGGTGCAATTCTGAAATTTTTAGCTTTTTCCTGTTAATCCTAGCATGATAAAGAAGATTCAAAGAGAGTGAGATGCCAGCTCCTTTCATTCAGTCAGTAGCTTCAAACATTTCTGGTATATGAAAACATGTTTTTCAATGGCAAAAATCAATGAATATTGTAAATGCACAAACAGTAATATCTCCACATTGCACGGTGCAATTCTGAAATTTTTAGCTTTTTCCTGTTAATCCTAGCATGATAAAGAAGATTCAAAGAGAGTGAGATGCCAGCTCCTTTCATTCAGTCAGTAGCTTCAAACATTTCTGGTATATGAAACAGTTTTTCAATGGCAAAAATCAATGAATATTGTAAATGCACAAACAGTAATATCTCCACATTGCACGGTGCAATTCTGAAATTTTTAGCTTTTTCCTGTTAATCCTAGCATGATAAAGAAGATTCAAATCAAAGAGAGTGAGATGCCAGCTCCTTTCATTCAGTCAGTAGCTTCAAACATTTCTGGATATGAACTGTTTTTCAATGGCAAAAATCAATGAATATTGTAAATGCACAAACAGTAATATCTCCACATTGCACGGTGCAATTCTGAAATTTTTAGCTTTTTCCTGTTAATCCTAGCATGATAAAGAAGATTCAAAGAGAGTGAGATGCCAGCTCCTTTCATTCAGTCAGTAGCTTCAAACATTTCTGGTATGAAAAACATGTTTTTCAATGGCAAAAATCAATGAATATTGTAAATGCACAAACAGTAATATCTCCACATTGCACGGTGCAATTCTGAAATTTTTAGCTTTTTCCTGTTAATCCTAGCATGATAAAGAAGATTCAAAGAGAGTGAGATGCCAGCTCCTTTCATTCAGTCAGTAGCTTCAAACATTTCTGGTATATGAAAAACATGTTTTTCAATGGCAAAAATCAATGAATATTGTAAATGCACAAACAGTAATATCTCCACATTGCACGGTGCAATTCTGAAATTTTTAGCTTTTTCCTGTTAATCCTAGCATGATAAAGAAGATTCAAAGAGAGTGAGATGCCAGCTCCTTTCATTCAGTCAGTAGCTTCAAACATTTCTGGTATATGAAAAACATGTTTTTCAATGGCAAAAATCAATGAATATTGTAAATGCACAAACAGTAATATCTCCACATTGCACGGTGCAATTCTGAAATTTTTAGCTTTTTCCTGTTAATCCTAGCATGATAAAGAAGATTCAAAGAGAGTGAGATGCCAGCTCCTTTCATTCAGTCAGTAGCTTCAAACATTTCTGGTATATGAAAAACATGTTTTTCAATGGCAAAAATCAATGAATATTGTAAATGCACAAACAGTAATATCTCCACATTGCACGGTGCAATTCTGAAATTTTTAGCTTTTTCCTGTTAATCCTAGCATGATAAAGAAGATTCAAAGAGAGTGAGATGCCAGCTCCTTTCATTCAGTCAGTAGCTTCAAACATTTCTGGTATATGAAAAACATGTTTTTCAATGGCAAAAATCAATGAATATTGTAAATGCACAAACAGTAATATCTCCACATTGCACGGTGCAATTCTGAAATTTTTAGCTTTTTCCTGTTAATCCTAGCATGATAAAGAAGATTCAAAGAGAGTGAGATGCCAGCTCCTTTCATTCAGTCAGTAGCTTCAAACATTTCTGGTATATGAAAAACATGTTTTTCAATGGCAAAAATCAATGAATATTGTAAATGCACAAACAGTAATATCTCCACATTGCACGGTGCAATTCTGAAATTTTTAGCTTTTTCCTGTTAATCCTAGCATGATAAAGAAGATTCAAAGAGAGTGAGATGCCAGCTCCTTTCATTCAGTCAGTAGCTTCAAACATTTCTGGTATATGAAAACATGTTTTTCAATGGCAAAAATCAATGAATATTGTAAATGCACAAACAGTAATATCTCCACATTGCACGGTGCAATTCTGAAATTTTTAGCTTTTTCCTGTTAATCCTAGCATGATAAAGAAGATTCAAAGAGAGTGAGATGCCAGCTCCTTTCATTCAGTCAGTAGCTTCAAACATTTCTGGTATATGAAAAACATGTTTTTCAATGGCAAAAATCAATGAATATTGTAAATGCACAAACAGTAATATCTCCACATTGCACGGTGCAATTCTGAAATTTTTAGCTTTTTCCTGTTAATCCTAGCATGATAAAGAAGATTCAAAGAGAGTGAGATGCCAGCTCCTTTCATTCAGTCAGTAGCTTCAAACATTTCTGGTATATGAAAAACATGTTTTTCAATGGCAAAAATCAATGAATATTGTAAATGCACAAACAGTAATATCTCCACATTGCACGGTGCAATTCTGAAATTTTTAGCTTTTTCCTGTTAATCCTAGCATGATAAAGAAGATTCAAAGAGAGTGAGATGCCAGCTCCTTTCATTCAGTCAGTAGCTTCAAACATTTCTGGTATATGAAAAACATGTTTTTCAATGGCAAAAATCAATGAATATTGTAAATGCACAAACAGTAATATCTCCACATTGCACGGTGCAATTCTGAAATTTTTAGCTTTTTCCTGTTAATCCTAGCATGATAAAGAAGATTCAAAGAGAGTGAGATGCCAGCTCCTTTCATTCAGTCAGTAGCTTCAAACATTTCTGGTATATGAAAAACATGTTTTTCAATGGCAAAAATCAATGAATATTGTAAATGCACAAACAGTAATATCTCCACATTGCACGGTGCAATTCTGAAATTTTTAGCTTTTTCCTGTTAATCCTAGCATGATAAAGAAGATTCAAAGAGAGTGAGATGCCAGCTCCTTTCATTCAGTCAGTAGCTTCAAACATTTCTGGTATATGAAAAACATGTTTTTCAATGGCAAAAATCAATGAATATTGTAAATGCACAAACAGTAATATCTCCACATTGCACGGTGCAATTCTGAAATTTTTAGCTTTTTCCTGTTAATCCTAGCATGATAAAGAAGATTCAAAGAGAGTGAGATGCCAGCTCCTTTCATTCAGTCAGTAGCTTCAAACATTTCTGGTATATGAAAACATGTTTTTCAATGGCAAAAATCAATGAATATTGTAAATGCACAAACAGTAATATCTCCACATTGCACGGTGCAATTCTGAAATTTTTAGCTTTTTCCTGTTAATCCTAGCATGATAAAGAAGATTCAAAGAGAGTGAGATGCCAGCTCCTTTCATTCAGTCAGTAGCTTCAAACATTTCTGGTATATGAAAAACATGTTTTTCAATGGCAAAAATCAATGAATATTGTAAATGCACAAACAGTAATATCTCCACATTGCACGGTGCAATTCTGAAATTTTTAGCTTTTTCCTGTTAATCCTAGCATGATAAAGAAGATTCAAAGAGAGTGAGATGCCAGCTCCTTTCATTCAGTCAGTAGCTTCAAACATTTCTGGTATATGAACATGTTTTTCAATGGCAAAAATCAATGAATATTGTAAATGCACAAACAGTAATATCTCCACATTGCACGGTGCAATTCTGAAATTTTTAGCTTTTTCCTGTTAATCCTAGCATGATAAAGAAGATTCAAAGAGAGTGAGATGCCAGCTCCTTTCATTCAGTCAGTAGCTTCAAACATTTCTGGTATATGAAAAACATGTTTTTCAATGGCAAAAATCAATGAATATTGTAAATGCACAAACAGTAATATCTCCACATTGCACGGTGCAATTCTGAAATTTTTAGCTTTTTCCTGTTAATCCTAGCATGATAAAGAAGATTCAAAGAGAGTGAGATGCCAGCTCCTTTCATTCAGTCAGTAGCTTCAAACATTTCTGGTATATGAAAAACATGTTTTTCAATGGCAAAAATCAATGAATATTGTAAATGCACAAACAGTAATATCTCCACATTGCACGGTGCAATTCTGAAATTTTTAGCTTTTTCCTGTTAATCCTAGCATGATAAAGAAGATTCAAAGAGAGTGAGATGCCAGCTCCTTTCATTCAGTCAGTAGCTTCAAACATTTCTGGTATATGAAAAACATGTTTTTCAATGGCAAAAATCAATGAATATTGTAAATGCACAAACAGTAATATCTCCACATTGCACGGTGCAATTCTGAAATTTTTAGCTTTTTCCTGTTAATCCTAGCATGATAAAGAAGATTCAAAGAGAGTGAGATGCCAGCTCCTTTCATTCAGTCAGTAGCTTCAAACATTTCTGGTATATGAAAAACATGTTTTTCAATGGCAAAAATCAATGAATATTGTAAATGCACAAACAGTAATATCTCCACATTGCACGGTGCAATTCTGAAATTTTTAGCTTTTTCCTGTTAATCCTAGCATGATAAAGAAGATTCAAAGAGAGTGAGATGCCAGCTCCTTTCATTCAGTCAGTAGCTTCAAACATTTCTGGTATATGAAAAACATGTTTTTCAATGGCAAAAATCAATGAATATTGTAAATGCACAAACAGTAATATCTCCACATTGCACGGTGCAATTCTGAAATTTTTAGCTTTTTCCTGTTAATCCTAGCATGATAAAGAAGATTCAAAGAGAGTGAGATGCCAGCTCCTTTCATTCAGTCAGTAGCTTCAAACATTTCTGGTATATCAGTTTTTCAATGGCAAAAATCAATGAATATTGTAAATGCACAAACAGTAATATCTCCACATTGCACGGTGCAATTCTGAAATTTTTAGCTTTTTCCTGTTAATCCTAGCATGATAAAGAAGATTCAAAGAGAGTGAGATGCCAGCTCCTTTCATTCAGTCAGTAGCTTCAAACATTTCTGGTATATGAAAAACATGTTTTTCAATGGCAAAAATCAATGAATATTGTAAATGCACAAACAGTAATATCTCCACATTGCACGGTGCAATTCTGAAATTTTTAGCTTTTTCCTGTTAATCCTAGCATGATAAAGAAGATTCAAAGAGAGTGAGATGCCAGCTCCTTTCATTCAGTCAGTAGCTTCAAACATTTCTGGTATATGAAAAACATGTTTTTCAATGGCAAAAATCAATGAATATTGTAAATGCACAAACAGTAATATCTCCACATTGCACGGTGCAATTCTGAAATTTTTAGCTTTTTCCTGTTAATCCTAGCATGATAAAGAAGATTCAAAGAGAGTGAGATGCCAGCTCCTTTCATTCAGTCAGTAGCTTCAAACATTTCTGGTATATGAAAAACATGTTTTTCAATGGCAAAAATCAATGAATATTGTAAATGCACAAACAGTAATATCTCCACATTGCACGGTGCAATTCTGAAATTTTTAGCTTTTTCCTGTTAATCCTAGCATGATAAAGAAGATTCAAAGAGAGTGAGATGCCAGCTCCTTTCATTCAGTCAGTAGCTTCAAACATTTCTGGTATATGAACATGTTTTTCAATGGCAAAAATCAATGAATATTGTAAATGCACAAACAGTAATATCTCCACATTGCACGGTGCAATTCTGAAATTTTTAGCTTTTTCCTGTTAATCCTAGCATGATAAAGAAGATTCAAAGAGAGTGAGATGCCAGCTCCTTTCATTCAGTCAGTAGCTTCAAACATTTCTGGTATATGAAAACATGTTTTTCAATGGCAAAAATCAATGAATATTGTAAATGCACAAACAGTAATATCTCCACATTGCACGGTGCAATTCTGAAATTTTTAGCTTTTTCCTGTTAATCCTAGCATGATAAAGAAGATTCAAAGAGAGTGAGATGCCAGCTCCTTTCATTCAGTCAGTAGCTTCAAACATTTCTGGTATATGAAAACATGTTTTTCAATGGCAAAAATCAATGAATATTGTAAATGCACAAACAGTAATATCTCCACATTGCACGGTGCAATTCTGAAATTTTTAGCTTTTTCCTGTTAATCCTAGCATGATAAAGAAGATTCAAAGAGAGTGAGATGCCAGCTCCTTTCATTCAGTCAGTAGCTTCAAACATTTCTGGTATATGAAACATGTTTTTCAATGGCAAAAATCAATGAATATTGTAAATGCACAAACAGTAATATCTCCACATTGCACGGTGCAATTCTGAAATTTTTAGCTTTTTCCTGTTAATCCTAGCATGATAAAGAAGATTCAAAGAGAGTGAGATGCCAGCTCCTTTCATTCAGTCAGTAGCTTCAAACATTTCTGGTATATGAATGGCAAAAATCAATGAATATTGTAAATGCACAAACAGTAATATCTCCACATTGCACGGTGCAATTCTGAAATTTTTAGCTTTTTCCTGTTAATCCTAGCATGATAAAGAAGATTCAAAGAGAGTGAGATGCCAGCTCCTTTCATTCAGTCAGTAGCTTCAAACATTTCTGGTATATGAAAAACATGTTTTTCAATGGCAAAAATCAATGAATATTGTAAATGCACAAACAGTAATATCTCCACATTGCACGGTGCAATTCTGAAATTTTTAGCTTTTTCCTGTTAATCCTAGCATGATAAAGAAGATTCAAAGAGAGTGAGATGCCAGCTCCTTTCATTCAGTCAGTAGCTTCAAACATTTCTGGATCGTTTTTCAATGGCAGGTATATGAAAAACATGTTTTTCAATGGCAAAAATCAATGAATATTGTAAATGCACAAACAGTAATATCTCCACATTGCACGGTGCAATTCTGAAATTTTTAGCTTTTTCCTGTTAATCCTAGCATGATAAAGAAGATTCAAAGAGAGTGAGATGCCAGCTCCTTTCATTCAGTCAGTAGCTTCAAACATTTCTGGACGTTTTTCAATGGCAAAAATCAATGAATATTGTAAATGCACAAACAGTAATATCTCCACATTGCACGGTGCAATTCTGAAATTTTTAGCTTTTTCCTGTTAATCCTAGCATGATAAAGAAGATTCAAAGAGAGTGAGATGCCAGCTCCTTTCATTCAGTCAGTAGCTTCAAACATTTCTGGACTGTTTTTCAATGGCAAAAATCAATGAATATTGTAAATGCACAAACAGTAATATCTCCACATTGCACGGTGCAATTCTGAAATTTTTAGCTTTTTCCTGTTAATCCTAGCATGATAAAGAAGATTCAAAGAGAGTGAGATGCCAGCTCCTTTCATTCAGTCAGTAGCTTCAAACATTTCTGGTATACAGTTTTTCAATGGCAAAAATCAATGAATATTGTAAATGCACAAACAGTAATATCTCCACATTGCACGGTGCAATTCTGAAATTTTTAGCTTTTTCCTGTTAATCCTAGCATGATAAAGAAGATTCAAAGAGAGTGAGATGCCAGCTCCTTTCATTCAGTCAGTAGCTTCAAACATTTCTGGTATATGACATGTTTTTCAATGGCAAAAATCAATGAATATTGTAAATGCACAAACAGTAATATCTCCACATTGCACGGTGCAATTCTGAAATTTTTAGCTTTTTCCTGTTAATCCTAGCATGATAAAGAAGATTCAAAGAGAGTGAGATGCCAGCTCCTTTCATTCAGTCAGTAGCTTCAAACATTTCTGGTATATGAAAAACATGTTTTTCAATGGCAAAAATCAATGAATATTGTAAATGCACAAACAGTAATATCTCCACATTGCACGGTGCAATTCTGAAATTTTTAGCTTTTTCCTGTTAATCCTAGCATGATAAAGAAGATTCAAAGAGAGTGAGATGCCAGCTCCTTTCATTCAGTCAGTAGCTTCAAACATTTCTGGTATATGACAGTTTTTCAATGGCAAAAATCAATGAATATTGTAAATGCACAAACAGTAATATCTCCACATTGCACGGTGCAATTCTGAAATTTTTAGCTTTTTCCTGTTAATCCTAGCATGATAAAGAAGATTCAAAGAGAGTGAGATGCCAGCTCCTTTCATTCAGTCAGTAGCTTCAAACATTTCTGGTATATGAAAAACATGTTTTTCAATGGCAAAAATCAATGAATATTGTAAATGCACAAACAGTAATATCTCCACATTGCACGGTGCAATTCTGAAATTTTTAGCTTTTTCCTGTTAATCCTAGCATGATAAAGAAGATTCAAAGAGAGTGAGATGCCAGCTCCTTTCATTCAGTCAGTAGCTTCAAACATTTCTGGTATATGACATGTTTTTCAATGGCAAAAATCAATGAATATTGTAAATGCACAAACAGTAATATCTCCACATTGCACGGTGCAATTCTGAAATTTTTAGCTTTTTCCTGTTAATCCTAGCATGATAAAGAAGATTCAAAGAGAGTGAGATGCCAGCTCCTTTCATTCAGTCAGTAGCTTCAAACATTTCTGGACGTTTTTCAATGGCAAAAATCAATGAATATTGTAAATGCACAAACAGTAATATCTCCACATTGCACGGTGCAATTCTGAAATTTTTAGCTTTTTCCTGTTAATCCTAGCATGATAAAGAAGATTCAAAGAGAGTGAGATGCCAGCTCCTTTCATTCAGTCAGTAGCTTCAAACATTTCTGGATATGCAGTTTTTCAATGGCAAAAATCAATGAATATTGTAAATGCACAAACAGTAATATCTCCACATTGCACGGTGCAATTCTGAAATTTTTAGCTTTTTCCTGTTAATCCTAGCATGATAAAGAAGATTCAAAGAGAGTGAGATGCCAGCTCCTTTCATTCAGTCAGTAGCTTCAAACATTTCTGGTAGAAAAACATGTTTTTCAATGGCAAAAATCAATGAATATTGTAAATGCACAAACAGTAATATCTCCACATTGCACGGTGCAATTCTGAAATTTTTAGCTTTTTCCTGTTAATCCTAGCATGATAAAGAAGATTCAAAGAGAGTGAGATGCCAGCTCCTTTCATTCAGTCAGTAGCTTCAAACATTTCTGGACGTTTTTCATATGAAAAACATGTTTTTCAATGGCAAAAATCAATGAATATTGTAAATGCACAAACAGTAATATCTCCACATTGCACGGTGCAATTCTGAAATTTTTAGCTTTTTCCTGTTAATCCTAGCATGATAAAGAAGATTCAAAGAGAGTGAGATGCCAGCTCCTTTCATTCAGTCAGTAGCTTCAAACATTTCTGGTATCTGTTTTTCAATGGCAAAAATCAATGAATATTGTAAATGCACAAACAGTAATATCTCCACATTGCACGGTGCAATTCTGAAATTTTTAGCTTTTTCCTGTTAATCCTAGCATGATAAAGAAGATTCAAAGAGAGTGAGATGCCAGCTCCTTTCATTCAGTCAGTAGCTTCAAACATTTCTGGTATATGAAAAACATGTTTTTCAATGGCAAAAATCAATGAATATTGTAAATGCACAAACAGTAATATCTCCACATTGCACGGTGCAATTCTGAAATTTTTAGCTTTTTCCTGTTAATCCTAGCATGATAAAGAAGATTCAAAGAGAGTGAGATGCCAGCTCCTTTCATTCAGTCAGTAGCTTCAAACATTTCTGGTATATGAAAAACATGTTTTTCAATGGCAAAAATCAATGAATATTGTAAATGCACAAACAGTAATATCTCCACATTGCACGGTGCAATTCTGAAATTTTTAGCTTTTTCCTGTTAATCCTAGCATGATAAAGAAGATTCAAAGAGAGTGAGATGCCAGCTCCTTTCATTCAGTCAGTAGCTTCAAACATTTCTGGTATATGAAAAACATGTTTTTCAATGGCAAAAATCAATGAATATTGTAAATGCACAAACAGTAATATCTCCACATTGCACGGTGCAATTCTGAAATTTTTAGCTTTTTCCTGTTAATCCTAGCATGATAAAGAAGATTCAAAGAGAGTGAGATGCCAGCTCCTTTCATTCAGTCAGTAGCTTCAAACATTTCTGGTATATGAAAACATGTTTTTCAATGGCAAAAATCAATGAATATTGTAAATGCACAAACAGTAATATCTCCACATTGCACGGTGCAATTCTGAAATTTTTAGCTTTTTCCTGTTAATCCTAGCATGATAAAGAAGATTCAAAGAGAGTGAGATGCCAGCTCCTTTCATTCAGTCAGTAGCTTCAAACATTTCTGGTATATGAAAACATGTTTTTCAATGGCAAAAATCAATGAATATTGTAAATGCACAAACAGTAATATCTCCACATTGCACGGTGCAATTCTGAAATTTTTAGCTTTTTCCTGTTAATCCTAGCATGATAAAGAAGATTCAAAGAGAGTGAGATGCCAGCTCCTTTCATTCAGTCAGTAGCTTCAAACATTTCTGGTATATGAAAAACATGTTTTTCAATGGCAAAAATCAATGAATATTGTAAATGCACAAACAGTAATATCTCCACATTGCACGGTGCAATTCTGAAATTTTTAGCTTTTTCCTGTTAATCCTAGCATGATAAAGAAGATTCAAAGAGAGTGAGATGCCAGCTCCTTTCATTCAGTCAGTAGCTTCAAACATTTCTGGTATATGAAAACATGTTTTTCAATGGCAAAAATCAATGAATATTGTAAATGCACAAACAGTAATATCTCCACATTGCACGGTGCAATTCTGAAATTTTTAGCTTTTTCCTGTTAATCCTAGCATGATAAAGAAGATTCAAAGAGAGTGAGATGCCAGCTCCTTTCATTCAGTCAGTAGCTTCAAACATTTCTGGTATATGAAAAACATGTTTTTCAATGGCAAAAATCAATGAATATTGTAAATGCACAAACAGTAATATCTCCACATTGCACGGTGCAATTCTGAAATTTTTAGCTTTTTCCTGTTAATCCTAGCATGATAAAGAAGATTCAAAGAGAGTGAGATGCCAGCTCCTTTCATTCAGTCAGTAGCTTCAAACATTTCTGGTATATGAAAAACATGTTTTTCAATGGCAAAAATCAATGAATATTGTAAATGCACAAACAGTAATATCTCCACATTGCACGGTGCAATTCTGAAATTTTTAGCTTTTTCCTGTTAATCCTAGCATGATAAAGAAGATTCAAAGAGAGTGAGATGCCAGCTCCTTTCATTCAGTCAGTAGCTTCAAACATTTCTGGTATATGAAAAACATGTTTTTCAATGGCAAAAATCAATGAATATTGTAAATGCACAAACAGTAATATCTCCACATTGCACGGTGCAATTCTGAAATTTTTAGCTTTTTCCTGTTAATCCTAGCATGATAAAGAAGATTCAAAGAGAGTGAGATGCCAGCTCCTTTCATTCAGTCAGTAGCTTCAAACATTTCTGGTATATGAAAACATGTTTTTCAATGGCAAAAATCAATGAATATTGTAAATGCACAAACAGTAATATCTCCACATTGCACGGTGCAATTCTGAAATTTTTAGCTTTTTCCTGTTAATCCTAGCATGATAAAGAAGATTCAAAGAGAGTGAGATGCCAGCTCCTTTCATTCAGTCAGTAGCTTCAAACATTTCTGGTATATGAAAAACATGTTTTTCAATGGCAAAAATCAATGAATATTGTAAATGCACAAACAGTAATATCTCCACATTGCACGGTGCAATTCTGAAATTTTTAGCTTTTTCCTGTTAATCCTAGCATGATAAAGAAGATTCAAAGAGAGTGAGATGCCAGCTCCTTTCATTCAGTCAGTAGCTTCAAACATTTCTGGTATATGAAAAACATGTTTTTCAATGGCAAAAATCAATGAATATTGTAAATGCACAAACAGTAATATCTCCACATTGCACGGTGCAATTCTGAAATTTTTAGCTTTTTCCTGTTAATCCTAGCATGATAAAGAAGATTCAAAGAGAGTGAGATGCCAGCTCCTTTCATTCAGTCAGTAGCTTCAAACATTTCTGGTATATGAAACATGTTTTTCAATGGCAAAAATCAATGAATATTGTAAATGCACAAACAGTAATATCTCCACATTGCACGGTGCAATTCTGAAATTTTTAGCTTTTTCCTGTTAATCCTAGCATGATAAAGAAGATTCAAAGAGAGTAGTAATATCTCCACATTGCACGGTGCAATTCTGAAATTTTTAGCTTTTTCCTGTTAATCCTAGCATGATAAAGAAGATTCAAAGAGAGTGAGATGCCAGCTCCTTTCATTCAGTCAGTAGCTTCAAACATTTCTGGTATATGAACAGTTTTTCAATGGCAAAAATCAATGAATATTGTAAATGCACAAACAGTAATATCTCCACATTGCACGGTGCAATTCTGAAATTTTTAGCTTTTTCCTGTTAATCCTAGCATGATAAAGAAGATTCAAAGAGAGTGAGATGCCAGCTCCTTTCATTCAGTCAGTAGCTTCAAACATTTCTGGGAACAGTTTTTCAATGGCAAAAATCAATGAATATTGTAAATGCACAAACAGTAATATCTCCACATTGCACGGTGCAATTCTGAAATTTTTAGCTTTTTCCTGTTAATCCTAGCATGATAAAGAAGATTCAAAGAGAGTGAGATGCCAGCTCCTTTCATTCAGTCAGTAGCTTCAAACATTTCTGGTATATGAAAAACATGTTTTTCAATGGCAAAAATCAATGAATATTGTAAATGCACAAACAGTAATATCTCCACATTGCACGGTGCAATTCTGAAATTTTTAGCTTTTTCCTGTTAATCCTAGCATGATAAAGAAGATTCAAAGAGAGTGAGATGCCAGCTCCTTTCATTCAGTCAGTAGCTTCAAACATTTCTGGTATATAAACATGTTTTTCAATGGCAAAAATCAATGAATATTGTAAATGCACAAACAGTAATATCTCCACATTGCACGGTGCAATTCTGAAATTTTTAGCTTTTTCCTGTTAATCCTAGCATGATAAAGAAGATTCAAAGAGAGTGAGATGCCAGCTCCTTTCATTCAGTCAGTAGCTTCAAACATTTCTGGTATATGAAAAACATGTTTTTCAATGGCAAAAATCAATGAATATTGTAAATGCACAAACAGTAATATCTCCACATTGCACGGTGCAATTCTGAAATTTTTAGCTTTTTCCTGTTAATCCTAGCATGATAAAGAAGATTCAAAGAGAGTGAGATGCCAGCTCCTTTCATTCAGTCAGTAGCTTCAAACATTTCTGGTATATGAACAGTTTTTCAATGGCAAAAATCAATGAATATTGTAAATGCACAAACAGTAATATCTCCACATTGCACGGTGCAATTCTGAAATTTTTAGCTTTTTCCTGTTAATCCTAGCATGATAAAGAAGATTCAAAGAGAGTGAGATGCCAGCTCCTTTCATTCAGTCAGTAGCTTCAAACATTTCTGGTATATGCATGTTTTTCAATGGCAAAAATCAATGAATATTGTAAATGCACAAACAGTAATATCTCCACATTGCACGGTGCAATTCTGAAATTTTTAGCTTTTTCCTGTTAATCCTAGCATGATAAAGAAGATTCAAAGAGAGTGAGATGCCAGCTCCTTTCATTCAGTCAGTAGCTTCAAACATTTCTGGTATATGAAACATGTTTTTCAATGGCAAAAATCAATGAATATTGTAAATGCACAAACAGTAATATCTCCACATTGCACGGTGCAATTCTGAAATTTTTAGCTTTTTCCTGTTAATCCTAGCATGATAAAGAAGATTCAAAGAGAGTGAGATGCCAGCTCCTTTCATTCAGTCAGTAGCTTCAAACATTTCTGGTATATGAAAAACATGTTTTTCAATGGCAAAAATCAATGAATATTGTAAATGCACAAACAGTAATATCTCCACATTGCACGGTGCAATTCTGAAATTTTTAGCTTTTTCCTGTTAATCCTAGCATGATAAAGAAGATTCAAAGAGAGTGAGATGCCAGCTCCTTTCATTCAGTCAGTAGCTTCAAACATTTCTGGTATATGAAACTGTTTTTCAATGGCAAAAATCAATGAATATTGTAAATGCACAAACAGTAATATCTCCACATTGCACGGTGCAATTCTGAAATTTTTAGCTTTTTCCTGTTAATCCTAGCATGATAAAGAAGATTCAAAGAGAGTGAGATGCCAGCTCCTTTCATTCAGTCAGTAGCTTCAAACATTTCTGGTATATGAAAAACATGTTTTTCAATGGCAAAAATCAATGAATATTGTAAATGCACAAACAGTAATATCTCCACATTGCACGGTGCAATTCTGAAATTTTTAGCTTTTTCCTGTTAATCCTAGCATGATAAAGAAGATTCAAAGAGAGTGAGATGCCAGCTCCTTTCATTCAGTCAGTAGCTTCAAACATTTCTGGTATATGACAGTTTTTCAATGGCAAAAATCAATGAATATTGTAAATGCACAAACAGTAATATCTCCACATTGCACGGTGCAATTCTGAAATTTTTAGCTTTTTCCTGTTAATCCTAGCATGATAAAGAAGATTCAAAGAGAGTGAGATGCCAGCTCCTTTCATTCAGTCAGTAGCTTCAAACATTTCTGGTATCTGTTTTTCAATGGCAAAAATCAATGAATATTGTAAATGCACAAACAGTAATATCTCCACATTGCACGGTGCAATTCTGAAATTTTTAGCTTTTTCCTGTTAATCCTAGCATGATAAAGAAGATTCAAAGAGAGTGAGATGCCAGCTCCTTTCATTCAGTCAGTAGCTTCAAACATTTCTGGTATATGAAAAACATGTTTTTCAATGGCAAAAATCAATGAATATTGTAAATGCACAAACAGTAATATCTCCACATTGCACGGTGCAATTCTGAAATTTTTAGCTTTTTCCTGTTAATCCTAGCATGATAAAGAAGATTCAAAGAGAGTGAGATGCCAGCTCCTTTCATTCAGTCAGTAGCTTCAAACATTTCTGGTATATGAACAGTTTTTCAATGGCAAAAATCAATGAATATTGTAAATGCACAAACAGTAATATCTCCACATTGCACGGTGCAATTCTGAAATTTTTAGCTTTTTCCTGTTAATCCTAGCATGATAAAGAAGATTCAAAGAGAGTGAGATGCCAGCTCCTTTCATTCAGTCAGTAGCTTCAAACATTTCTGGTATTGAACGTTTTTCAATGGCAAAAATCAATGAATATTGTAAATGCACAAACAGTAATATCTCCACATTGCACGGTGCAATTCTGAAATTTTTAGCTTTTTCCTGTTAATCCTAGCATGATAAAGAAGATTCAAAGAGAGTGAGATGCCAGCTCCTTTCATTCAGTCAGTAGCTTCAAACATTTCTGGTATATGCATGTTTTTCAATGGCAAAAATCAATGAATATTGTAAATGCACAAACAGTAATATCTCCACATTGCACGGTGCAATTCTGAAATTTTTAGCTTTTTCCTGTTAATCCTAGCATGATAAAGAAGATTCAAAGAGAGTGAGATGCCAGCTCCTTTCATTCAGTCAGTAGCTTCAAACATTTCTGGTATATGAAAAACATGTTTTTCAATGGCAAAAATCAATGAATATTGTAAATGCACAAACAGTAATATCTCCACATTGCACGGTGCAATTCTGAAATTTTTAGCTTTTTCCTGTTAATCCTAGCATGATAAAGAAGATTCAAAGAGAGTGAGATGCCAGCTCCTTTCATTCAGTCAGTAGCTTCAAACATTTCTGGTATATGAACATGTTTTTCAATGGCAAAAATCAATGAATATTGTAAATGCACAAACAGTAATATCTCCACATTGCACGGTGCAATTCTGAAATTTTTAGCTTTTTCCTGTTAATCCTAGCATGATAAAGAAGATTCAAAGAGAGTGAGATGCCAGCTCCTTTCATTCAGTCAGTAGCTTCAAACATTTCTGGTATATGAAAAACATGTTTTTCAATGGCAAAAATCAATGAATATTGTAAATGCACAAACAGTAATATCTCCACATTGCACGGTGCAATTCTGAAATTTTTAGCTTTTTCCTGTTAATCCTAGCATGATAAAGAAGATTCAAAGAGAGTGAGATGCCAGCTCCTTTCATTCAGTCAGTAGCTTCAAACATTTCTGGTATATGAAAAACATGTTTTTCAATGGCAAAAATCAATGAATATTGTAAATGCACAAACAGTAATATCTCCACATTGCACGGTGCAATTCTGAAATTTTTAGCTTTTTCCTGTTAATCCTAGCATGATAAAGAAGATTCAAAGAGAGTGAGATGCCAGCTCCTTTCATTCAGTCAGTAGCTTCAAACATTTCTGGTATATGAAAACATGTTTTTCAATGGCAAAAATCAATGAATATTGTAAATGCACAAACAGTAATATCTCCACATTGCACGGTGCAATTCTGAAATTTTTAGCTTTTTCCTGTTAATCCTAGCATGATAAAGAAGATTCAAAGAGAGTGAGATGCCAGCTCCTTTCATTCAGTCAGTAGCTTCAAACATTTCTGGTATATGAACATGTTTTTCAATGGCAAAAATCAATGAATATTGTAAATGCACAAACAGTAATATCTCCACATTGCACGGTGCAATTCTGAAATTTTTAGCTTTTTCCTGTTAATCCTAGCATGATAAAGAAGATTCAAAGAGAGTGAGATGCCAGCTCCTTTCATTCAGTCAGTAGCTTCAAACATTTCTGGTACATGTTTTTCAATGGCAAAAATCAATGAATATTGTAAATGCACAAACAGTAATATCTCCACATTGCACGGTGCAATTCTGAAATTTTTAGCTTTTTCCTGTTAATCCTAGCATGATAAAGAAGATTCAAAGAGAGTGAGATGCCAGCTCCTTTCATTCAGTCAGTAGCTTCAAACATTTCTGGTATATGAAAAACATGTTTTTCAATGGCAAAAATCAATGAATATTGTAAATGCACAAACAGTAATATCTCCACATTGCACGGTGCAATTCTGAAATTTTTAGCTTTTTCCTGTTAATCCTAGCATGATAAAGAAGATTCAAAGAGAGTGAGATGCCAGCTCCTTTCATTCAGTCAGTAGCTTCAAACATTTCTGGTATATGAAAACATGTTTTTCAATGGCAAAAATCAATGAATATTGTAAATGCACAAACAGTAATATCTCCACATTGCACGGTGCAATTCTGAAATTTTTAGCTTTTTCCTGTTAATCCTAGCATGATAAAGAAGATTCAAAGAGAGTGAGATGCCAGCTCCTTTCATTCAGTCAGTAGCTTCAAACATTTCTGGTATATGAAAACATGTTTTTCAATGGCAAAAATCAATGAATATTGTAAATGCACAAACAGTAATATCTCCACATTGCACGGTGCAATTCTGAAATTTTTAGCTTTTTCCTGTTAATCCTAGCATGATAAAGAAGATTCAAAGAGAGTGAGATGCCAGCTCCTTTCATTCAGTCAGTAGCTTCAAACATTTCTGGTATATGAAAACATGTTTTTCAATGGCAAAAATCAATGAATATTGTAAATGCACAAACAGTAATATCTCCACATTGCACGGTGCAATTCTGAAATTTTTAGCTTTTTCCTGTTAATCCTAGCATGATAAAGAAGATTCAAAGAGAGTGAGATGCCAGCTCCTTTCATTCAGTCAGTAGCTTCAAACATTTCTGGTATATCATGTTTTTCAATGGCAAAAATCAATGAATATTGTAAATGCACAAACAGTAATATCTCCACATTGCACGGTGCAATTCTGAAATTTTTAGCTTTTTCCTGTTAATCCTAGCATGATAAAGAAGATTCAAAGAGAGTGAGATGCCAGCTCCTTTCATTCAGTCAGTAGCTTCAAACATTTCTGGTATACAGTTTTTCAATGGCAAAAATCAATGAATATTGTAAATGCACAAACAGTAATATCTCCACATTGCACGGTGCAATTCTGAAATTTTTAGCTTTTTCCTGTTAATCCTAGCATGATAAAGAAGATTCAAAGAGAGTGAGATGCCAGCTCCTTTCATTCAGTCAGTAGCTTCAAACATTTCTGGTATATGAAAAACATGTTTTTCAATGGCAAAAATCAATGAATATTGTAAATGCACAAACAGTAATATCTCCACATTGCACGGTGCAATTCTGAAATTTTTAGCTTTTTCCTGTTAATCCTAGCATGATAAAGAAGATTCAAAGAGAGTGAGATGCCAGCTCCTTTCATTCAGTCAGTAGCTTCAAACATTTCTGGTATATGAAAAACATGTTTTTCAATGGCAAAAATCAATGAATATTGTAAATGCACAAACAGTAATATCTCCACATTGCACGGTGCAATTCTGAAATTTTTAGCTTTTTCCTGTTAATCCTAGCATGATAAAGAAGATTCAAAGAGAGTGAGATGCCAGCTCCTTTCATTCAGTCAGTAGCTTCAAACATTTCTGGTATATGAAAAACATGTTTTTCAATGGCAAAAATCAATGAATATTGTAAATGCACAAACAGTAATATCTCCACATTGCACGGTGCAATTCTGAAATTTTTAGCTTTTTCCTGTTAATCCTAGCATGATAAAGAAGATTCAAAGAGAGTGAGATGCCAGCTCCTTTCATTCAGTCAGTAGCTTCAAACATTTCTGGTATATGAAAAACATGTTTTTCAATGGCAAAAATCAATGAATATTGTAAATGCACAAACAGTAATATCTCCACATTGCACGGTGCAATTCTGAAATTTTTAGCTTTTTCCTGTTAATCCTAGCATGATAAAGAAGATTCAAAGAGAGTGAGATGCCAGCTCCTTTCATTCAGTCAGTAGCTTCAAACATTTCTGGTATATGAAAAACATGTTTTTCAATGGCAAAAATCAATGAATATTGTAAATGCACAAACAGTAATATCTCCACATTGCACGGTGCAATTCTGAAATTTTTAGCTTTTTCCTGTTAATCCTAGCATGATAAAGAAGATTCAAAGAGAGTGAGATGCCAGCTCCTTTCATTCAGTCAGTAGCTTCAAACATTTTATATGAAAAACATGTTTTTCAATGGCAAAAATCAATGAATATTGTAAATGCACAAACAGTAATATCTCCACATTGCACGGTGCAATTCTGAAATTTTTAGCTTTTTCCTGTTAATCCTAGCATGATAAAGAAGATTCAAAGAGAGTGAGATGCCAGCTCCTTTCATTCAGTCAGTAGCTTCAAACATTTCTGGTATATGACATGTTTTTCAATGGCAAAAATCAATGAATATTGTAAATGCACAAACAGTAATATCTCCACATTGCACGGTGCAATTCTGAAATTTTTAGCTTTTTCCTGTTAATCCTAGCATGATAAAGAAGATTCAAAGAGAGTGAGATGCCAGCTCCTTTCATTCAGTCAGTAGCTTCAAACATTTCTGGTATATGAAAAACATGTTTTTCAATGGCAAAAATCAATGAATATTGTAAATGCACAAACAGTAATATCTCCACATTGCACGGTGCAATTCTGAAATTTTTAGCTTTTTCCTGTTAATCCTAGCATGATAAAGAAGATTCAAAGAGAGTGAGATGCCAGCTCCTTTCATTCAGTCAGTAGCTTCAAACATTTCTGGTATATGCAGTTTTTCAATGGCAAAAATCAATGAATATTGTAAATGCACAAACAGTAATATCTCCACATTGCACGGTGCAATTCTGAAATTTTTAGCTTTTTCCTGTTAATCCTAGCATGATAAAGAAGATTCAAAGAGAGTGAGATGCCAGCTCCTTTCATTCAGTCAGTAGCTTCAAACATTTCTGGTATATGAAAAACATGTTTTTCAATGGCAAAAATCAATGAATATTGTAAATGCACAAACAGTAATATCTCCACATTGCACGGTGCAATTCTGAAATTTTTAGCTTTTTCCTGTTAATCCTAGCATGATAAAGAAGATTCAAAGAGAGTGAGATGCCAGCTCCTTTCATTCAGTCAGTAGCTTCAAACATTTCTGGTATATGAAAAACATGTTTTTCAATGGCAAAAATCAATGAATATTGTAAATGCACAAACAGTAATATCTCCACATTGCACGGTGCAATTCTGAAATTTTTAGCTTTTTCCTGTTAATCCTAGCATGATAAAGAAGATTCAAAGAGAGTGAGATGCCAGCTCCTTTCATTCAGTCAGTAGCTTCAAACATTTCTGGTATATGAAAAACATGTTTTTCAATGGCAAAAATCAATGAATATTGTAAATGCACAAACAGTAATATCTCCACATTGCACGGTGCAATTCTGAAATTTTTAGCTTTTTCCTGTTAATCCTAGCATGATAAAGAAGATTCAAAGAGAGTGAGATGCCAGCTCCTTTCATTCAGTCAGTAGCTTCAAACATTTCTGGTATATGAAAAACATGTTTTTCAATGGCAAAAATCAATGAATATTGTAAATGCACAAACAGTAATATCTCCACATTGCACGGTGCAATTCTGAAATTTTTAGCTTTTTCCTGTTAATCCTAGCATGATAAAGAAGATTCAAAGAGAGTGAGATGCCAGCTCCTTTCATTCAGTCAGTAGCTTCAAACATTTCTGGTATATGAAAAACATGTTTTTCACAAAAATCAATGAATATTGTAAATGCACAAACAGTAATATCTCCACATTGCACGGTGCAATTCTGAAATTTTTAGCTTTTTCCTGTTAATCCTAGCATGATAAAGAAGATTCAAAGAGAGTGAGATGCCAGCTCCTTTCATTCAGTCAGTAGCTTCAAACATTTCTGGTATATGAAAAACATGTTTTTCAATGGCAAAAATCAATGAATATTGTAAATGCACAAACAGTAATATCTCCACATTGCACGGTGCAATTCTGAAATTTTTAGCTTTTTCCTGTTAATCCTAGCATGATAAAGAAGATTCAAAGAGAGTGAGATGCCAGCTCCTTTCATTCAGTCAGTAGCTTCAAACATTTCTGGTATATGAAAAACATGTTTTTCAATGGCAAAAATCAATGAATATTGTAAATGCACAAACAGTAATATCTCCACATTGCACGGTGCAATTCTGAAATTTTTAGCTTTTTCCTGTTAATCCTAGCATGATAAAGAAGATTCAAAGAGAGTGAGATGCCAGCTCCTTTCATTCAGTCAGTAGCTTCAAACATTTCTGGTATATGAAAAACATGTTTTTCAATGGCAAAAATCAATGAATATTGTAAATGCACAAACAGTAATATCTCCACATTGCACGGTGCAATTCTGAAATTTTTAGCTTTTTCCTGTTAATCCTAGCATGATAAAGAAGATTCAAAGAGAGTGAGATGCCAGCTCCTTTCATTCAGTCAGTAGCTTCAAACATTTCTGGTATATGAAAAACATGTTTTTCAATGGCAAAAATCAATGAATATTGTAAATGCACAAACAGTAATATCTCCACATTGCACGGTGCAATTCTGAAATTTTTAGCTTTTTCCTGTTAATCCTAGCATGATAAAGAAGATTCAAAGAGAGTGAGATGCCAGCTCCTTTCATTCAGTCAGTAGCTTCAAACATTTCTGGTATGAAACATGTTTTTCAATGGCAAAAATCAATGAATATTGTAAATGCACAAACAGTAATATCTCCACATTGCACGGTGCAATTCTGAAATTTTTAGCTTTTTCCTGTTAATCCTAGCATGATAAAGAAGATTCAAAGAGAGTGAGATGCCAGCTCCTTTCATTCAGTCAGTAGCTTCAAACATTTCTGGTATATGAAAAACATGTTTTTCAATGGCAAAAATCAATGAATATTGTAAATGCACAAACAGTAATATCTCCACATTGCACGGTGCAATTCTGAAATTTTTAGCTTTTTCCTGTTAATCCTAGCATGATAAAGAAGATTCAAAGAGAGTGAGATGCCAGCTCCTTTCATTCAGTCAGTAGCTTCAAACATTTCTGGTATATGAAAAACATGTTTTTCAATGGCAAAAATCAATGAATATTGTAAATGCACAAACAGTAATATCTCCACATTGCACGGTGCAATTCTGAAATTTTTAGCTTTTTCCTGTTAATCCTAGCATGATAAAGAAGATTCAAAGAGAGTGAGATGCCAGCTCCTTTCATTCAGTCAGTAGCTTCAAACATTTCTGGTATATGAAAAACATGTTTTTCAATGGCAAAAATCAATGAATATTGTAAATGCACAAACAGTAATATCTCCACATTGCACGGTGCAATTCTGAAATTTTTAGCTTTTTCCTGTTAATCCTAGCATGATAAAGAAGATTCAAAGAGAGTGAGATGCCAGCTCCTTTCATTCAGTCAGTAGCTTCAAACATTTCTGGTAATGAAAACATGTTTTTCAATGGCAAAAATCAATGAATATTGTAAATGCACAAACAGTAATATCTCCACATTGCACGGTGCAATTCTGAAATTTTTAGCTTTTTCCTGTTAATCCTAGCATGATAAAGAAGATTCAAAGAGAGTGAGATGCCAGCTCCTTTCATTCAGTCAGTAGCTTCAAACATTTCTGGTATATGAAAAACATGTTTTTCAATGGCAAAAATCAATGAATATTGTAAATGCACAAACAGTAATATCTCCACATTGCACGGTGCAATTCTGAAATTTTTAGCTTTTTCCTGTTAATCCTAGCATGATAAAGAAGATTCAAAGAGAGTGAGATGCCAGCTCCTTTCATTCAGTCAGTAGCTTCAAACATTTCTGGTATATGAAAAACATGTTTTTCAATGGCAAAAATCAATGAATATTGTAAATGCACAAACAGTAATATCTCCACATTGCACGGTGCAATTCTGAAATTTTTAGCTTTTTCCTGTTAATCCTAGCATGATAAAGAAGATTCAAAGAGAGTGAGATGCCAGCTCCTTTCATTCAGTCAGTAGCTTCAAACATTTCTGGTATATGAAAAACATGTTTTTCAATGGCAAAAATCAATGAATATTGTAAATGCACAAACAGTAATATCTCCACATTGCACGGTGCAATTCTGAAATTTTTAGCTTTTTCCTGTTAATCCTAGCATGATAAAGAAGATTCAAAGAGAGTGAGATGCCAGCTCCTTTCATTCAGTCAGTAGCTTCAAACATTTCTGGATGAAACATGTTTTTCAATGGCAAAAATCAATGAATATTGTAAATGCACAAACAGTAATATCTCCACATTGCACGGTGCAATTCTGAAATTTTTAGCTTTTTCCTGTTAATCCTAGCATGATAAAGAAGATTCAAAGAGAGTGAGATGCCAGCTCCTTTCATTCAGTCAGTAGCTTCAAACATTTCTGGTATATGAAAAACATGTTTTTCAATGGCAAAAATCAATGAATATTGTAAATGCACAAACAGTAATATCTCCACATTGCACGGTGCAATTCTGAAATTTTTAGCTTTTTCCTGTTAATCCTAGCATGATAAAGAAGATTCAAAGAGAGTGAGATGCCAGCTCCTTTCATTCAGTCAGTAGCTTCAAACATTTCTGGTATATGAAAAACATGTTTTTCAATGGCAAAAATCAATGAATATTGTAAATGCACAAACAGTAATATCTCCACATTGCACGGTGCAATTCTGAAATTTTTAGCTTTTTCCTGTTAATCCTAGCATGATAAAGAAGATTCAAAGAGAGTGAGATGCCAGCTCCTTTCATTCAGTCAGTAGCTTCAAACATTTCTGGTATATGAAAAACATGTTTTTCAATGGCAAAAATCAATGAATATTGTAAATGCACAAACAGTAATATCTCCACATTGCACGGTGCAATTCTGAAATTTTTAGCTTTTTCCTGTTAATCCTAGCATGATAAAGAAGATTCAAAGAGAGTGAGATGCCAGCTCCTTTCATTCAGTCAGTAGCTTCAAACATTTCTGGTATATGAAAAACATGTTTTTCAATGGCAAAAATCAATGAATATTGTAAATGCACAAACAGTAATATCTCCACATTGCACGGTGCAATTCTGAAATTTTTAGCTTTTTCCTGTTAATCCTAGCATGATAAAGAAGATTCAAAGAGAGTGAGATGCCAGCTCCTTTCATTCAGTCAGTAGCTTCAAACATTTCTGGTATATGAAAAACATGTTTTTCAATGGCAAAAATCAATGAATATTGTAAATGCACAAACAGTAATATCTCCACATTGCACGGTGCAATTCTGAAATTTTTAGCTTTTTCCTGTTAATCCTAGCATGATAAAGAAGATTCAAAGAGAGTGAGATGCCAGCTCCTTTCATTCAGTCAGTAGCTTCAAACATTTCTGGTATATGAAAAACATGTTTTTCAATGGCAAAAATCAATGAATATTGTAAATGCACAAACAGTAATATCTCCACATTGCACGGTGCAATTCTGAAATTTTTAGCTTTTTCCTGTTAATCCTAGCATGATAAAGAAGATTCAAAGAGAGTGAGATGCCAGCTCCTTTCATTCAGTCAGTAGCTTCAAACATTTCTGGTATATGAAAAACATGTTTTTCAATGGCAAAAATCAATGAATATTGTAAATGCACAAACAGTAATATCTCCACATTGCACGGTGCAATTCTGAAATTTTTAGCTTTTTCCTGTTAATCCTAGCATGATAAAGAAGATTCAAAGAGAGTGAGATGCCAGCTCCTTTCATTCAGTCAGTAGCTTCAAACATTTCTGGTATATGAAAACATGTTTTTCAATGGCAAAAATCAATGAATATTGTAAATGCACAAACAGTAATATCTCCACATTGCACGGTGCAATTCTGAAATTTTTAGCTTTTTCCTGTTAATCCTAGCATGATAAAGAAGATTCAAAGAGAGTGAGATGCCAGCTCCTTTCATTCAGTCAGTAGCTTCAAACATTTCTGGTATATGAAAAACATGTTTTTCAATGGCAAAAATCAATGAATATTGTAAATGCACAAACAGTAATATCTCCACATTGCACGGTGCAATTCTGAAATTTTTAGCTTTTTCCTGTTAATCCTAGCATGATAAAGAAGATTCAAAGAGAGTGAGATGCCAGCTCCTTTCATTCAGTCAGTAGCTTCAAACATTTCTGGTATATGAAAAACATGTTTTTCAATGGCAAAAATCAATGAATATTGTAAATGCACAAACAGTAATATCTCCACATTGCACGGTGCAATTCTGAAATTTTTAGCTTTTTCCTGTTAATCCTAGCATGATAAAGAAGATTCAAAGAGAGTGAGATGCCAGCTCCTTTCATTCAGTCAGTAGCTTCAAACATTTCTGGTATATGAAAAACATGTTTTTCAATGGCAAAAATCAATGAATATTGTAAATGCACAAACAGTAATATCTCCACATTGCACGGTGCAATTCTGAAATTTTTAGCTTTTTCCTGTTAATCCTAGCATGATAAAGAAGATTCAAAGAGAGTGAGATGCCAGCTCCTTTCATTCAGTCAGTAGCTTCAAACATTTCTGGTATATGAAAAACATGTTTTTCAATGGCAAAAATCAATGAATATTGTAAATGCACAAACAGTAATATCTCCACATTGCACGGTGCAATTCTGAAATTTTTAGCTTTTTCCTGTTAATCCTAGCATGATAAAGAAGATTCAAAGAGAGTGAGATGCCAGCTCCTTTCATTCAGTCAGTAGCTTCAAACATTTCTGGTATATGAAAAACATGTTTTTCAATGGCAAAAATCAATGAATATTGTAAATGCACAAACAGTAATATCTCCACATTGCACGGTGCAATTCTGAAATTTTTAGCTTTTTCCTGTTAATCCTAGCATGATAAAGAAGATTCAAAGAGAGTGAGATGCCAGCTCCTTTCATTCAGTCAGTAGCTTCAAACATTTCTGGTATATGAAAAACATGTTTTTCAATGGCAAAAATCAATGAATATTGTAAATGCACAAACAGTAATATCTCCACATTGCACGGTGCAATTCTGAAATTTTTAGCTTTTTCCTGTTAATCCTAGCATGATAAAGAAGATTCAAAGAGAGTGAGATGCCAGCTCCTTTCATTCAGTCAGTAGCTTCAAACATTTCTGGTATATGAAAAACATGTTTTTCAATGGCAAAAATCAATGAATATTGTAAATGCACAAACAGTAATATCTCCACATTGCACGGTGCAATTCTGAAATTTTTAGCTTTTTCCTGTTAATCCTAGCATGATAAAGAAGATTCAAAGAGAGTGAGATGCCAGCTCCTTTCATTCAGTCAGTAGCTTCAAACATTTCTGGTATATGAAAAACATGTTTTTCAATGGCAAAAATCAATGAATATTGTAAATGCACAAACAGTAATATCTCCACATTGCACGGTGCAATTCTGAAATTTTTAGCTTTTTCCTGTTAATCCTAGCATGATAAAGAAGATTCAAAGAGAGTGAGATGCCAGCTCCTTTCATTCAGTCAGTAGCTTCAAACATTTCTGGTATATGAAAAACATGTTTTTCAATGGCAAAAATCAATGAATATTGTAAATGCACAAACAGTAATATCTCCACATTGCACGGTGCAATTCTGAAATTTTTAGCTTTTTCCTGTTAATCCTAGCATGATAAAGAAGATTCAAAGAGAGTGAGATGCCAGCTCCTTTCATTCAGTCAGTAGCTTCAAACATTTCTGGTATATGAAAAACATGTTTTTCAATGGCAAAAATCAATGAATATTGTAAATGCACAAACAGTAATATCTCCACATTGCACGGTGCAATTCTGAAATTTTTAGCTTTTTCCTGTTAATCCTAGCATGATAAAGAAGATTCAAAGAGAGTGAGATGCCAGCTCCTTTCATTCAGTCAGTAGCTTCAAACATTTCTGGTATATGAAAAACATGTTTTTCAATGGCAAAAATCAATGAATATTGTAAATGCACAAACAGTAATATCTCCACATTGCACGGTGCAATTCTGAAATTTTTAGCTTTTTCCTGTTAATCCTAGCATGATAAAGAAGATTCAAAGAGAGTGAGATGCCAGCTCCTTTCATTCAGTCAGTAGCTTCAAACATTTCTGGTATATGAAAAACATGTTTTTCAATGGCAAAAATCAATGAATATTGTAAATGCACAAACAGTAATATCTCCACATTGCACGGTGCAATTCTGAAATTTTTAGCTTTTTCCTGTTAATCCTAGCATGATAAAGAAGATTCAAAGAGAGTGAGATGCCAGCTCCTTTCATTCAGTCAGTAGCTTCAAACATTTCTGGTATATGAAAAACATGTTTTTCAATGGCAAAAATCAATGAATATTGTAAATGCACAAACAGTAATATCTCCACATTGCACGGTGCAATTCTGAAATTTTTAGCTTTTTCCTGTTAATCCTAGCATGATAAAGAAGATTCAAAGAGAGTGAGATGCCAGCTCCTTTCATTCAGTCAGTAGCTTCAAACATTTCTGGAAGAAAACTGTTTTTCAATGGCAAAAATCAATGAATATTGTAAATGCACAAACAGTAATATCTCCACATTGCACGGTGCAATTCTGAAATTTTTAGCTTTTTCCTGTTAATCCTAGCATGATAAAGAAGATTCA
This sequence comes from Phyllobates terribilis, assembly GCF_046119375.1. Lineage (NCBI taxonomy): Eukaryota > Metazoa > Chordata > Amphibia > Anura > Dendrobatidae > Phyllobates > Phyllobates terribilis. The sequence goes on from NW_027365481.1 coordinate 54,380, forward strand.
AAGAGAGTGAGATGCCAGCTCCTTTCATTCAGTCAGTAGCTTCAAACATTTCTGGTATATGAAAAACATGTTTTTCAATGGCAAAAATCAATGAATATTGTAAATGCACAAACAGTAATATCTCCACATTGCACGGTGCAATTCTGAAATTTTTAGCTTTTTCCTGTTAATCCTAGCATGATAAAGAAGATTCAAAGAGAGTGAGATGCCAGCTCCTTTCATTCAGTCAGTAGCTTCAAACATTTCTGGTATATGAAAAACATGTTTTTCAATGGCAAAAATCAATGAATATTGTAAATGCACAAACAGTAATATCTCCACATTGCACGGTGCAATTCTGAAATTTTTAGCTTTTTCCTGTTAATCCTAGCATGATAAAGAAGATTCAAAGAGAGTGAGATGCCAGCTCCTTTCATTCAGTCAGTAGCTTCAAACATTTCTGGTATATGAAAAACATGTTTTTCAATGGCAAAAATCAATGAATATTGTAAATGCACAAACAGTAATATCTCCACATTGCACGGTGCAATTCTGAAATTTTTAGCTTTTTCCTGTTAATCCTAGCATGATAAAGAAGATTCAAAGAGAGTGAGATGCCAGCTCCTTTCATTCAGTCAGTAGCTTCAAACATTTCTGGTATATGAAAAACATGTTTTTCAATGGCAAAAATCAATGAATATTGTAAATGCACAAACAGTAATATCTCCACATTGCACGGTGCAATTCTGAAATTTTTAGCTTTTTCCTGTTAATCCTAGCATGATAAAGAAGATTCAAAGAGAGTGAGATGCCAGCTCCTTTCATTCAGTCAGTAGCTTCAAACATTTCTGGTATATGAAAAACATGTTTTTCAATGGCAAAAATCAATGAATATTGTAAATGCACAAACAGTAATATCTCCACATTGCACGGTGCAATTCTGAAATTTTTAGCTTTTTCCTGTTAATCCTAGCATGATAAAGAAGATTCAAAGAGAGTGAGATGCCAGCTCCTTTCATTCAGTCAGTAGCTTCAAACATTTCTGGTATATGAAAAACATGTTTTTCAATGGCAAAAATCAATGAATATTGTAAATGCACAAACAGTAATATCTCCACATTGCACGGTGCAATTCTGAAATTTTTAGCTTTTTCCTGTTAATCCTAGCATGATAAAGAAGATTCAAAGAGAGTGAGATGCCAGCTCCTTTCATTCAGTCAGTAGCTTCAAACATTTCTGGTATATGAAAAACATGTTTTTCAATGGCAAAAATCAATGAATATTGTAAATGCACAAACAGTAATATCTCCACATTGCACGGTGCAATTCTGAAATTTTTAGCTTTTTCCTGTTAATCCTAGCATGATAAAGAAGATTCAAAGAGAGTGAGATGCCAGCTCCTTTCATTCAGTCAGTAGCTTCAAACATTTCTGGTATATGAAAAACATGTTTTTCAATGGCAAAAATCAATGAATATTGTAAATGCACAAACAGTAATATCTCCACATTGCACGGTGCAATTCTGAAATTTTTAGCTTTTTCCTGTTAATCCTAGCATGATAAAGAAGATTCAAAGAGAGTGAGATGCCAGCTCCTTTCATTCAGTCAGTAGCTTCAAACATTTCTGGTATATGAAAAACATGTTTTTCAATGGCAAAAATCAATGAATATTGTAAATGCACAAACAGTAATATCTCCACATTGCACGGTGCAATTCTGAAATTTTTAGCTTTTTCCTGTTAATCCTAGCATGATAAAGAAGATTCAAAGAGAGTGAGATGCCAGCTCCTTTCATTCAGTCAGTAGCTTCAAACATTTCTGGTATATGAAAAACATGTTTTTCAATGGCAAAAATCAATGAATATTGTAAATGCACAAACAGTAATATCTCCACATTGCACGGTGCAATTCTGAAATTTTTAGCTTTTTCCTGTTAATCCTAGCATGATAAAGAAGATTCAAAGAGAGTGAGATGCCAGCTCCTTTCATTCAGTCAGTAGCTTCAAACATTTCTGGTATATGAAAACATGTTTTTCAATGGCAAAAATCAATGAATATTGTAAATGCACAAACAGTAATATCTCCACATTGCACGGTGCAATTCTGAAATTTTTAGCTTTTTCCTGTTAATCCTAGCATGATAAAGAAGATTCAAAGAGAGTGAGATGCCAGCTCCTTTCATTCAGTCAGTAGCTTCAAACATTTCTGGTATATGAAAACATGTTTTTCAATGGCAAAAATCAATGAATATTGTAAATGCACAAACAGTAATATCTCCACATTGCACGGTGCAATTCTGAAATTTTTAGCTTTTTCCTGTTAATCCTAGCATGATAAAGAAGATTCAAAGAGAGTGAGATGCCAGCTCCTTTCATTCAGTCAGTAGCTTCAAACATTTCTGGATATGAAAACATGTTTTTCAATGGCAAAAATCAATGAATATTGTAAATGCACAAACAGTAATATCTCCACATTGCACGGTGCAATTCTGAAATTTTTAGCTTTTTCCTGTTAATCCTAGCATGATAAAGAAGATTCAAAGAGAGTGAGATGCCAGCTCCTTTCATTCAGTCAGTAGCTTCAAACATTTCTGGTATATGAAAACATGTTTTTCAATGGCAAAAATCAATGAATATTGTAAATGCACAAACAGTAATATCTCCACATTGCACGGTGCAATTCTGAAATTTTTAGCTTTTTCCTGTTAATCCTAGCATGATAAAGAAGATTCAAAGAGAGTGAGATGCCAGCTCCTTTCATTCAGTCAGTAGCTTCAAACATTTCTGGTGAACTGTTTTTCAATGGCAAAAATCAATGAATATTGTAAATGCACAAACAGTAATATCTCCACATTGCACGGTGCAATTCTGAAATTTTTAGCTTTTTCCTGTTAATCCTAGCATGATAAAGAAGATTCAAAGAGAGTGAGATGCCAGCTCCTTTCATTCAGTCAGTAGCTTCAAACATTTCTGGTATATGAAAAACATGTTTTTCAATGGCAAAAATCAATGAATATTGTAAATGCACAAACAGTAATATCTCCACATTGCACGGTGCAATTCTGAAATTTTTAGCTTTTTCCTGTTAATCCTAGCATGATAAAGAAGATTCAAAGAGAGTGAGATGCCAGCTCCTTTCATTCAGTCAGTAGCTTCAAACATTTCTGGTATATGAAAAACATGTTTTTCAATGGCAAAAATCAATGAATATTGTAAATGCACAAACAGTAATATCTCCACATTGCACGGTGCAATTCTGAAATTTTTAGCTTTTTCCTGTTAATCCTAGCATGATAAAGAAGATTCAAAGAGAGTGAGATGCCAGCTCCTTTCATTCAGTCAGTAGCTTCAAACATTTCTGGTATATGAAAAACATGTTTTTCAATGGCAAAAATCAATGAATATTGTAAATGCACAAACAGTAATATCTCCACATTGCACGGTGCAATTCTGAAATTTTTAGCTTTTTCCTGTTAATCCTAGCATGATAAAGAAGATTCAAAGAGAGTGAGATGCCAGCTCCTTTCACTCCTTTCATTCAGTCAGTAGCTTCAAACATTTCTGGTATATGAAAAACATGTTTTTCAATGGCAAAAATCAATGAATATTGTAAATGCACAAACAGTAATATCTCCACATTGCACGGTGCAATTCTGAAATTTTTAGCTTTTTCCTGTTAATCCTAGCATGATAAAGAAGATTCAAAGAGAGTGAGATGCCAGCTCCTTTCATTCAGTCAGTAGCTTCAAACATTTCTGGTATATGAACATGTTTTTCAATGGCAAAAATCAATGAATATTGTAAATGCACAAACAGTAATATCTCCACATTGCACGGTGCAATTCTGAAATTTTTAGCTTTTTCCTGTTAATCCTAGCATGATAAAGAAGATTCAAAGAGAGTGAGATGCCAGCTCCTTTCATTCAGTCAGTAGCTTCAAACATTTCTGGTATATGAAAAACATGTTTTTCAATGGCAAAAATCAATGAATATTGTAAATGCACAAACAGTAATATCTCCACATTGCACGGTGCAATTCTGAAATTTTTAGCTTTTTCCTGTTAATCCTAGCATGATAAAGAAGATTCAAAGAGAGTGAGATGCCAGCTCCTTTCATTCAGTCAGTAGCTTCAAACATTTCTGGTATATGAAAACATGTTTTTCAATGGCAAAAATCAATGAATATTGTAAATGCACAAACAGTAATATCTCCACATTGCACGGTGCAATTCTGAAATTTTTAGCTTTTTCCTGTTAATCCTAGCATGATAAAGAAGATTCAAAGAGAGTGAGATGCCAGCTCCTTTCATTCAGTCAGTAGCTTCAAACATTTCTGGTATATGAAAAACATGTTTTTCAATGGCAAAAATCAATGAATATTGTAAATGCACAAACAGTAATATCTCCACATTGCACGGTGCAATTCTGAAATTTTTAGCTTTTTCCTGTTAATCCTAGCATGATAAAGAAGATTCAAAGAGAGTGAGATGCCAGCTCCTTTCATTCAGTCAGTAGCTTCAAACATTTCTGGATATGAAAACATGTTTTTCAATGGCAAAAATCAATGAATATTGTAAATGCACAAACAGTAATATCTCCACATTGCACGGTGCAATTCTGAAATTTTTAGCTTTTTCCTGTTAATCCTAGCATGATAAAGAAGATTCAAAGAGAGTGAGATGCCAGCTCCTTTCATTCAGTCAGTAGCTTCAAACATTTCTGGTATATGAAAAACATGTTTTTCAATGGCAAAAATCAATGAATATTGTAAATGCACAAACAGTAATATCTCCACATTGCACGGTGCAATTCTGAAATTTTTAGCTTTTTCCTGTTAATCCTAGCATGATAAAGAAGATTCAAAGAGAGTGAGATGCCAGCTCCTTTCATTCAGTCAGTAGCTTCAAACATTTCTGGTATATGAAAAACATGTTTTTCAATGGCAAAAATCAATGAATATTGTAAATGCACAAACAGTAATATCTCCACATTGCACGGTGCAATTCTGAAATTTTTAGCTTTTTCCTGTTAATCCTAGCATGATAAAGAAGATTCAAAGAGAGTGAGATGCCAGCTCCTTTCATTCAGTCAGTAGCTTCAAACATTTCTGGTGAACAGTTTTTCAATGGCAAAAATCAATGAATATTGTAAATGCACAAACAGTAATATCTCCACATTGCACGGTGCAATTCTGAAATTTTTAGCTTTTTCCTGTTAATCCTAGCATGATAAAGAAGATTCAAAGAGAGTGAGATGCCAGCTCCTTTCATTCAGTCAGTAGCTTCAAACATTTCTGGTATATGAAAACATGTTTTTCAATGGCAAAAATCAATGAATATTGTAAATGCACAAACAGTAATATCTCCACATTGCACGGTGCAATTCTGAAATTTTTAGCTTTTTCCTGTTAATCCTAGCATGATAAAGAAGATTCAAAGAGAGTGAGATGCCAGCTCCTTTCATTCAGTCAGTAGCTTCAAACATTTCTGGTTGAACTGTTTTTCAATGGCAAAAATCAATGAATATTGTAAATGCACAAACAGTAATATCTCCACATTGCACGGTGCAATTCTGAAATTTTTAGCTTTTTCCTGTTAATCCTAGCATGATAAAGAAGATTCAAAGAGAGTGAGATGCCAGCTCCTTTCATTCAGTCAGTAGCTTCAAACATTTCTGGTATATGAAAACATGTTTTTCAATGGCAAAAATCAATGAATATTGTAAATGCACAAACAGTAATATCTCCACATTGCACGGTGCAATTCTGAAATTTTTAGCTTTTTCCTGTTAATCCTAGCATGATAAAGAAGATTCAAAGAGAGTGAGATGCCAGCTCCTTTCATTCAGTCAGTAGCTTCAAACATTTCTGGTATATGAAAACTGTTTTTCAATGGCAAAAATCAATGAATATTGTAAATGCACAAACAGTAATATCTCCACATTGCACGGTGCAATTCTGAAATTTTTAGCTTTTTCCTGTTAATCCTAGCATGATAAAGAAGATTCAAAGAGAGTGAGATGCCAGCTCCTTTCATTCAGTCAGTAGCTTCAAACATTTCTGGATGAACAGTTTTTCAATGGCAAAAATCAATGAATATTGTAAATGCACAAACAGTAATATCTCCACATTGCACGGTGCAATTCTGAAATTTTTAGCTTTTTCCTGTTAATCCTAGCATGATAAAGAAGATTCAAAGAGAGTGAGATGCCAGCTCCTTTCATTCAGTCAGTAGCTTCAAACATTTCTGGTATATGCAGTTTTTCAATGGCAAAAATCAATGAATATTGTAAATGCACAAACAGTAATATCTCCACATTGCACGGTGCAATTCTGAAATTTTTAGCTTTTTCCTGTTAATCCTAGCATGATAAAGAAGATTCAAAGAGAGTGAGATGCCAGCTCCTTTCATTCAGTCAGTAGCTTCAAACATTTCTGGTGAACTGTTTTTCAATGGCAAAAATCAATGAATATTGTAAATGCACAAACAGTAATATCTCCACATTGCACGGTGCAATTCTGAAATTTTTAGCTTTTTCCTGTTAATCCTAGCATGATAAAGAAGATTCAAAGAGAGTGAGATGCCAGCTCCTTTCATTCAGTCAGTAGCTTCAAACATTTCTGTGAACTGTTTTTCAATGGCAAAAATCAATGAATATTGTAAATGCACAAACAGTAATATCTCCACATTGCACGGTGCAATTCTGAAATTTTTAGCTTTTTCCTGTTAATCCTAGCATGATAAAGAAGATTCAAAGAGAGTGAGATGCCAGCTCCTTTCATTCAGTCAGTAGCTTCAAACATTTCTGGTATATGAAAACATGTTTTTCAATGGCAAAAATCAATGAATATTGTAAATGCACAAACAGTAATATCTCCACATTGCACGGTGCAATTCTGAAATTTTTAGCTTTTTCCTGTTAATCCTAGCATGATAAAGAAGATTCAAAGAGAGTGAGATGCCAGCTCCTTTCATTCAGTCAGTAGCTTCAAACATTTCTGGTATATGAACATGTTTTTCAATGGCAAAAATCAATGAATATTGTAAATGCACAAACAGTAATATCTCCACATTGCACGGTGCAATTCTGAAATTTTTAGCTTTTTCCTGTTAATCCTAGCATGATAAAGAAGATTCAAAGAGAGTGAGATGCCAGCTCCTTTCATTCAGTCAGTAGCTTCAAACATTTCTGGTATATGAAACATGTTTTTCAATGGCAAAAATCAATGAATATTGTAAATGCACAAACAGTAATATCTCCACATTGCACGGTGCAATTCTGAAATTTTTAGCTTTTTCCTGTTAATCCTAGCATGATAAAGAAGATTCAAAGAGAGTGAGATGCCAGCTCCTTTCATTCAGTCAGTAGCTTCAAACATTTCTGGTATATGAAAAACATGTTTTTCAATGGCAAAAATCAATGAATATTGTAAATGCACAAACAGTAATATCTCCACATTGCACGGTGCAATTCTGAAATTTTTAGCTTTTTCCTGTTAATCCTAGCATGATAAAGAAGATTCAAAGAGAGTGAGATGCCAGCTCCTTTCATTCAGTCAGTAGCTTCAAACATTTCTGGTGACGTTTTTCAATGGCAAAAATCAATGAATATTGTAAATGCACAAACAGTAATATCTCCACATTGCACGGTGCAATTCTGAAATTTTTAGCTTTTTCCTGTTAATCCTAGCATGATAAAGAAGATTCAAAGAGAGTGAGATGCCAGCTCCTTTCATTCAGTCAGTAGCTTCAAACATTTCTGGTATATGAAAACAGTTTTTCAATGGCAAAAATCAATGAATATTGTAAATGCACAAACAGTAATATCTCCACATTGCACGGTGCAATTCTGAAATTTTTAGCTTTTTCCTGTTAATCCTAGCATGATAAAGAAGATTCAAAGAGAGTGAGATGCCAGCTCCTTTCATTCAGTCAGTAGCTTCAAACATTTCTGGGAACTGTTTTTCAATGGCAAAAATCAATGAATATTGTAAATGCACAAACAGTAATATCTCCACATTGCACGGTGCAATTCTGAAATTTTTAGCTTTTTCCTGTTAATCCTAGCATGATAAAGAAGATTCAAAGAGAGTGAGATGCCAGCTCCTTTCATTCAGTCAGTAGCTTCAAACATTTCTGGTATATGAAAACATGTTTTTCAATGGCAAAAATCAATGAATATTGTAAATGCACAAACAGTAATATCTCCACATTGCACGGTGCAATTCTGAAATTTTTAGCTTTTTCCTGTTAATCCTAGCATGATAAAGAAGATTCAAAGAGAGTGAGATGCCAGCTCCTTTCATTCAGTCAGTAGCTTCAAACATTTCTGGTATATGAAAACATGTTTTTCAATGGCAAAAATCAATGAATATTGTAAATGCACAAACAGTAATATCTCCACATTGCACGGTGCAATTCTGAAATTTTTAGCTTTTTCCTGTTAATCCTAGCATGATAAAGAAGATTCAAAGAGAGTGAGATGCCAGCTCCTTTCATTCAGTCAGTAGCTTCAAACATTTCTGGATATGAACAGTTTTTCAATGGCAAAAATCAATGAATATTGTAAATGCACAAACAGTAATATCTCCACATTGCACGGTGCAATTCTGAAATTTTTAGCTTTTTCCTGTTAATCCTAGCATGATAAAGAAGATTCAAAGAGAGTGAGATGCCAGCTCCTTTCATTCAGTCAGTAGCTTCAAACATTTCTGGTATATGAAAACTGTTTTTCAATGGCAAAAATCAATGAATATTGTAAATGCACAAACAGTAATATCTCCACATTGCACGGTGCAATTCTGAAATTTTTAGCTTTTTCCTGTTAATCCTAGCATGATAAAGAAGATTCAAAGAGAGTGAGATGCCAGCTCCTTTCATTCAGTCAGTAGCTTCAAACATTTCTGGTATATGAAACATGTTTTTCAATGGCAAAAATCAATGAATATTGTAAATGCACAAACAGTAATATCTCCACATTGCACGGTGCAATTCTGAAATTTTTAGCTTTTTCCTGTTAATCCTAGCATGATAAAGAAGATTCAAAGAGAGTGAGATGCCAGCTCCTTTCATTCAGTCAGTAGCTTCAAACATTTCTGGTATATGAAAACATGTTTTTCAATGGCAAAAATCAATGAATATTGTAAATGCACAAACAGTAATATCTCCACATTGCACGGTGCAATTCTGAAATTTTTAGCTTTTTCCTGTTAATCCTAGCATGATAAAGAAGATTCAAAGAGAGTGAGATGCCAGCTCCTTTCATTCAGTCAGTAGCTTCAAACATTTCTGGTAGAACATGTTTTTCAATGGCAAAAATCAATGAATATTGTAAATGCACAAACAGTAATATCTCCACATTGCACGGTGCAATTCTGAAATTTTTAGCTTTTTCCTGTTAATCCTAGCATGATAAAGAAGATTCAAAGAGAGTGAGATGCCAGCTCCTTTCATTCAGTCAGTAGCTTCAAACATTTCTGGTATATGAAAACATGTTTTTCAATGGCAAAAATCAATGAATATTGTAAATGCACAAACAGTAATATCTCCACATTGCACGGTGCAATTCTGAAATTTTTAGCTTTTTCCTGTTAATCCTAGCATGATAAAGAAGATTCAAAGAGAGTGAGATGCCAGCTCCTTTCATTCAGTCAGTAGCTTCAAACATTTCTGGAAGAACTGTTTTTCAATGGCAAAAATCAATGAATATTGTAAATGCACAAACAGTAATATCTCCACATTGCACGGTGCAATTCTGAAATTTTTAGCTTTTTCCTGTTAATCCTAGCATGATAAAGAAGATTCAAAGAGAGTGAGATGCCAGCTCCTTTCATTCAGTCAGTAGCTTCAAACATTTCTGGAACTGTTTTTCAATGGCAAAAATCAATGAATATTGTAAATGCACAAACAGTAATATCTCCACATTGCACGGTGCAATTCTGAAATTTTTAGCTTTTTCCTGTTAATCCTAGCATGATAAAGAAGATTCAAAGAGAGTGAGATGCCAGCTCCTTTCATTCAGTCAGTAGCTTCAAACATTTCTGGTGAACTGTTTTTCAATGGCAAAAATCAATGAATATTGTAAATGCACAAACAGTAATATCTCCACATTGCACGGTGCAATTCTGAAATTTTTAGCTTTTTCCTGTTAATCCTAGCATGATAAAGAAGATTCAAAGAGAGTGAGATGCCAGCTCCTTTCATTCAGTCAGTAGCTTCAAACATTTCTGGGAACTGTTTTTCAATGGCAAAAATCAATGAATATTGTAAATGCACAAACAGTAATATCTCCACATTGCACGGTGCAATTCTGAAATTTTTAGCTTTTTCCTGTTAATCCTAGCATGATAAAGAAGATTCAAAGAGAGTGAGATGCCAGCTCCTTTCATTCAGTCAGTAGCTTCAAACATTTCTGGTATATGAAAACATGTTTTTCAATGGCAAAAATCAATGAATATTGTAAATGCACAAACAGTAATATCTCCACATTGCACGGTGCAATTCTGAAATTTTTAGCTTTTTCCTGTTAATCCTAGCATGATAAAGAAGATTCAAAGAGAGTGAGATGCCAGCTCCTTTCATTCAGTCAGTAGCTTCAAACATTTCTGGTATATGAAAACATGTTTTTCAATGGCAAAAATCAATGAATATTGTAAATGCACAAACAGTAATATCTCCACATTGCACGGTGCAATTCTGAAATTTTTAGCTTTTTCCTGTTAATCCTAGCATGATAAAGAAGATTCAAAGAGAGTGAGATGCCAGCTCCTTTCATTCAGTCAGTAGCTTCAAACATTTCTGGTATATGAAAAACATGTTTTTCAATGGCAAAAATCAATGAATATTGTAAATGCACAAACAGTAATATCTCCACATTGCACGGTGCAATTCTGAAATTTTTAGCTTTTTCCTGTTAATCCTAGCATGATAAAGAAGATTCAAAGAGAGTGAGATGCCAGCTCCTTTCATTCAGTCAGTAGCTTCAAACATTTCTGGGACTGTTTTTCAATGGCAAAAATCAATGAATATTGTAAATGCACAAACAGTAATATCTCCACATTGCACGGTGCAATTCTGAAATTTTTAGCTTTTTCCTGTTAATCCTAGCATGATAAAGAAGATTCAAAGAGAGTGAGATGCCAGCTCCTTTCATTCAGTCAGTAGCTTCAAACATTTCTGGTATATGAAAACATGTTTTTCAATGGCAAAAATCAATGAATATTGTAAATGCACAAACAGTAATATCTCCACATTGCACGGTGCAATTCTGAAATTTTTAGCTTTTTCCTGTTAATCCTAGCATGATAAAGAAGATTCAAAGAGAGTGAGATGCCAGCTCCTTTCATTCAGTCAGTAGCTTCAAACATTTCTGGAGAACTGTTTTTCAATGGCAAAAATCAATGAATATTGTAAATGCACAAACAGTAATATCTCCACATTGCACGGTGCAATTCTGAAATTTTTAGCTTTTTCCTGTTAATCCTAGCATGATAAAGAAGATTCAAAGAGAGTGAGATGCCAGCTCCTTTCATTCAGTCAGTAGCTTCAAACATTTCTGGTATATGAAAACATGTTTTTCAATGGCAAAAATCAATGAATATTGTAAATGCACAAACAGTAATATCTCCACATTGCACGGTGCAATTCTGAAATTTTTAGCTTTTTCCTGTTAATCCTAGCATGATAAAGAAGATTCAAAGAGAGTGAGATGCCAGCTCCTTTCATTCAGTCAGTAGCTTCAAACATTTCTGGTATATGAAAAACATGTTTTTCAATGGCAAAAATCAATGAATATTGTAAATGCACAAACAGTAATATCTCCACATTGCACGGTGCAATTCTGAAATTTTTAGCTTTTTCCTGTTAATCCTAGCATGATAAAGAAGATTCAAAGAGAGTGAGATGCCAGCTCCTTTCATTCAGTCAGTAGCTTCAAACATTTCTGGTATATGAAAACATGTTTTTCAATGGCAAAAATCAATGAATATTGTAAATGCACAAACAGTAATATCTCCACATTGCACGGTGCAATTCTGAAATTTTTAGCTTTTTCCTGTTAATCCTAGCATGATAAAGAAGATTCAAAGAGAGTGAGATGCCAGCTCCTTTCATTCAGTCAGTAGCTTCAAACATTTCTGGTTATGAACATGTTTTTCAATGGCAAAAATCAATGAATATTGTAAATGCACAAACAGTAATATCTCCACATTGCACGGTGCAATTCTGAAATTTTTAGCTTTTTCCTGTTAATCCTAGCATGATAAAGAAGATTCAAAGAGAGTGAGATGCCAGCTCCTTTCATTCAGTCAGTAGCTTCAAACATTTCTGTTATGAAAAACATGTTTTTCAATGGCAAAAATCAATGAATATTGTAAATGCACAAACAGTAATATCTCCACATTGCACGGTGCAATTCTGAAATTTTTAGCTTTTTCCTGTTAATCCTAGCATGATAAAGAAGATTCAAAGAGAGTGAGATGCCAGCTCCTTTCATTCAGTCAGTAGCTTCAAACATTTCTGGTATATGAAAAACATGTTTTTCAATGGCAAAAATCAATGAATATTGTAAATGCACAAACAGTAATATCTCCACATTGCACGGTGCAATTCTGAAATTTTTAGCTTTTTCCTGTTAATCCTAGCATGATAAAGAAGATTCAAAGAGAGTGAGATGCCAGCTCCTTTCATTCAGTCAGTAGCTTCAAACATTTCTGGTATATGAAAACATGTTTTTCAATGGCAAAAATCAATGAATATTGTAAATGCACAAACAGTAATATCTCCACATTGCACGGTGCAATTCTGAAATTTTTAGCTTTTTCCTGTTAATCCTAGCATGATAAAGAAGATTCAAAGAGAGTGAGATGCCAGCTCCTTTCATTCAGTCAGTAGCTTCAAACATTTCTGGTATATGAAAAACATGTTTTTCAATGGCAAAAATCAATGAATATTGTAAATGCACAAACAGTAATATCTCCACATTGCACGGTGCAATTCTGAAATTTTTAGCTTTTTCCTGTTAATCCTAGCATGATAAAGAAGATTCAAAGAGAGTGAGATGCCAGCTCCTTTCATTCAGTCAGTAGCTTCAAACATTTCTGGACGATTTCTTGTCAATGGCAAAAATCAATGAATATTGTAAATGCACAAACAGTAATATCTCCACATTGCACGGTGCAATTCTGAAATTTTTAGCTTTTTCCTGTTAATCCTAGCATGATAAAGAAGATTCAAAGAGAGTGAGATGCCAGCTCCTTTCATTCAGTCAGTAGCTTCAAACATTTCTGGTATATGAAAAACATGTTTTTCAATGGCAAAAATCAATGAATATTGTAAATGCACAAACAGTAATATCTCCACATTGCACGGTGCAATTCTGAAATTTTTAGCTTTTTCCTGTTAATCCTAGCATGATAAAGAAGATTCAAAGAGAGTGAGATGCCAGCTCCTTTCATTCAGTCAGTAGCTTCAAACATTTCTGGTATATGAAAAACATGTTTTTCAATGGCAAAAATCAATGAATATTGTAAATGCACAAACAGTAATATCTCCACATTGCACGGTGCAATTCTGAAATTTTTAGCTTTTTCCTGTTAATCCTAGCATGATAAAGAAGATTCAAAGAGAGTGAGATGCCAGCTCCTTTCATTCAGTCAGTAGCTTCAAACATTTCTGGTATATGAAAAACATGTTTTTCAATGGCAAAAATCAATGAATATTGTAAATGCACAAACAGTAATATCTCCACATTGCACGGTGCAATTCTGAAATTTTTAGCTTTTTCCTGTTAATCCTAGCATGATAAAGAAGATTCAAAGAGAGTGAGATGCCAGCTCCTTTCATTCAGTCAGTAGCTTCAAACATTTCTGGTATATGAAAAACATGTTTTTCAATGGCAAAAATCAATGAATATTGTAAATGCACAAACAGTAATATCTCCACATTGCACGGTGCAATTCTGAAATTTTTAGCTTTTTCCTGTTAATCCTAGCATGATAAAGAAGATTCAAAGAGAGTGAGATGCCAGCTCCTTTCATTCAGTCAGTAGCTTCAAACATTTCTGGTATATGAAAAACATGTTTTTCAATGGCAAAAATCAATGAATATTGTAAATGCACAAACAGTAATATCTCCACATTGCACGGTGCAATTCTGAAATTTTTAGCTTTTTCCTGTTAATCCTAGCATGATAAAGAAGATTCAAAGAGAGTGAGATGCCAGCTCCTTTCATTCAGTCAGTAGCTTCAAACATTTCTGTATATGAAACATGTTTTTCAATGGCAAAAATCAATGAATATTGTAAATGCACAAACAGTAATATCTCCACATTGCACGGTGCAATTCTGAAATTTTTAGCTTTTTCCTGTTAATCCTAGCATGATAAAGAAGATTCAAAGAGAGTGAGATGCCAGCTCCTTTCATTCAGTCAGTAGCTTCAAACATTTCTGGTATATGAAAAACATGTTTTTCAATGGCAAAAATCAATGAATATTGTAAATGCACAAACAGTAATATCTCCACATTGCACGGTGCAATTCTGAAATTTTTAGCTTTTTCCTGTTAATCCTAGCATGATAAAGAAGATTCAAAGAGAGTGAGATGCCAGCTCCTTTCATTCAGTCAGTAGCTTCAAACATTTCTGGGAACTGTTTTTCAATGGCAAAAATCAATGAATATTGTAAATGCACAAACAGTAATATCTCCACATTGCACGGTGCAATTCTGAAATTTTTAGCTTTTTCCTGTTAATCCTAGCATGATAAAGAAGATTCAAAGAGAGTGAGATGCCAGCTCCTTTCATTCAGTCAGTAGCTTCAAACATTTCTGGTATATGAAAAACATGTTTTTCAATGGCAAAAATCAATGAATATTGTAAATGCACAAACAGTAATATCTCCACATTGCACGGTGCAATTCTGAAATTTTTAGCTTTTTCCTGTTAATCCTAGCATGATAAAGAAGATTCAAAGAGAGTGAGATGCCAGCTCCTTTCATTCAGTCAGTAGCTTCAAACATTTCTGGTATATGAAAAACATGTTTTTCAATGGCAAAAATCAATGAATATTGTAAATGCACAAACAGTAATATCTCCACATTGCACGGTGCAATTCTGAAATTTTTAGCTTTTTCCTGTTAATCCTAGCATGATAAAGAAGATTCAAAGAGAGTGAGATGCCAGCTCCTTTCATTCAGTCAGTAGCTTCAAACATTTCTGGTATATGAAAAACATGTTTTTCAATGGCAAAAATCAATGAATATTGTAAATGCACAAACAGTAATATCTCCACATTGCACGGTGCAATTCTGAAATTTTTAGCTTTTTCCTGTTAATCCTAGCATGATAAAGAAGATTCAAAGAGAGTGAGATGCCAGCTCCTTTCATTCAGTCAGTAGCTTCAAACATTTCTGGTATATGAAAAACATGTTTTTCAATGGCAAAAATCAATGAATATTGTAAATGCACAAACAGTAATATCTCCACATTGCACGGTGCAATTCTGAAATTTTTAGCTTTTTCCTGTTAATCCTAGCATGATAAAGAAGATTCAAAGAGAGTGAGATGCCAGCTCCTTTCATTCAGTCAGTAGCTTCAAACATTTCTGGTATATGAAAAACATGTTTTTCAATGGCAAAAATCAATGAATATTGTAAATGCACAAACAGTAATATCTCCACATTGCACGGTGCAATTCTGAAATTTTTAGCTTTTTCCTGTTAATCCTAGCATGATAAAGAAGATTCAAAGAGAGTGAGATGCCAGCTCCTTTCATTCAGTCAGTAGCTTCAAACATTTCTGGATATGAAACATGTTTTTCAATGGCAAAAATCAATGAATATTGTAAATGCACAAACAGTAATATCTCCACATTGCACGGTGCAATTCTGAAATTTTTAGCTTTTTCCTGTTAATCCTAGCATGATAAAGAAGATTCAAAGAGAGTGAGATGCCAGCTCCTTTCATTCAGTCAGTAGCTTCAAACATTTCTGGTATATGAAAACATGTTTTTCAATGGCAAAAATCAATGAATATTGTAAATGCACAAACAGTAATATCTCCACATTGCACGGTGCAATTCTGAAATTTTTAGCTTTTTCCTGTTAATCCTAGCATGATAAAGAAGATTCAAAGAGAGTGAGATGCCAGCTCCTTTCATTCAGTCAGTAGCTTCAAACATTTCTGGTATATGAAAAACATGTTTTTCAATGGCAAAAATCAATGAATATTGTAAATGCACAAACAGTAATATCTCCACATTGCACGGTGCAATTCTGAAATTTTTAGCTTTTTCCTGTTAATCCTAGCATGATAAAGAAGATTCAAAGAGAGTGAGATGCCAGCTCCTTTCATTCAGTCAGTAGCTTCAAACATTTCTGGTATATGAAAAACATGTTTTTCAATGGCAAAAATCAATGAATATTGTAAATGCACAAACAGTAATATCTCCACATTGCACGGTGCAATTCTGAAATTTTTAGCTTTTTCCTGTTAATCCTAGCATGATAAAGAAGATTCAAAGAGAGTGAGATGCCAGCTCCTTTCATTCAGTCAGTAGCTTCAAACATTTCTGGTATATGAAAAACATGTTTTTCAATGGCAAAAATCAATGAATATTGTAAATGCACAAACAGTAATATCTCCACATTGCACGGTGCAATTCTGAAATTTTTAGCTTTTTCCTGTTAATCCTAGCATGATAAAGAAGATTCAAAGAGAGTGAGATGCCAGCTCCTTTCATTCAGTCAGTAGCTTCAAACATTTCTGGTATATGAAAAACATGTTTTTCAATGGCAAAAATCAATGAATATTGTAAATGCACAAACAGTAATATCTCCACATTGCACGGTGCAATTCTGAAATTTTTAGCTTTTTCCTGTTAATCCTAGCATGATAAAGAAGATTCAAAGAGAGTGAGATGCCAGCTCCTTTCATTCAGTCAGTAGCTTCAAACATTTCTGGTATATGAAAAACATGTTTTTCAATGGCAAAAATCAATGAATATTGTAAATGCACAAACAGTAATATCTCCACATTGCACGGTGCAATTCTGAAATTTTTAGCTTTTTCCTGTTAATCCTAGCATGATAAAGAAGATTCAAAGAGAGTGAGATGCCAGCTCCTTTCATTCAGTCAGTAGCTTCAAACATTTCTGGTATATGAAAAACATGTTTTTCAATGGCAAAAATCAATGAATATTGTAAATGCACAAACAGTAATATCTCCACATTGCACGGTGCAATTCTGAAATTTTTAGCTTTTTCCTGTTAATCCTAGCATGATAAAGAAGATTCAAAGAGAGTGAGATGCCAGCTCCTTTCATTCAGTAGTCAGTAGCTTCAAACATTTCTGGTATATGAAACATGTTTTTCAATGGCAAAAATCAATGAATATTGTAAATGCACAAACAGTAATATCTCCACATTGCACGGTGCAATTCTGAAATTTTTAGCTTTTTCCTGTTAATCCTAGCATGATAAAGAAGATTCAAAGAGAGTGAGATGCCAGCTCCTTTCATTCAGTCAGTAGCTTCAAACATTTCTGGTATATGAAAACATGTTTTTCAATGGCAAAAATCAATGAATATTGTAAATGCACAAACAGTAATATCTCCACATTGCACGGTGCAATTCTGAAATTTTTAGCTTTTTCCTGTTAATCCTAGCATGATAAAGAAGATTCAAAGAGAGTGAGATGCCAGCTCCTTTCATTCAGTCAGTAGCTTCAAACATTTCTGGTATATGAAAAACATGTTTTTCAATGGCAAAAATCAATGAATATTGTAAATGCACAAACAGTAATATCTCCACATTGCACGGTGCAATTCTGAAATTTTTAGCTTTTTCCTGTTAATCCTAGCATGATAAAGAAGATTCAAAGAGAGTGAGATGCCAGCTCCTTTCATTCAGTCAGTAGCTTCAAACATTTCTGGTAGAACATGTTTTTCAATGGCAAAAATCAATGAATATTGTAAATGCACAAACAGTAATATCTCCACATTGCACGGTGCAATTCTGAAATTTTTAGCTTTTTCCTGTTAATCCTAGCATGATAAAGAAGATTCAAAGAGAGTGAGATGCCAGCTCCTTTCATTCAGTCAGTAGCTTCAAACATTTCTGGTATATGAAAAACATGTTTTTCAATGGCAAAAATCAATGAATATTGTAAATGCACAAACAGTAATATCTCCACATTGCACGGTGCAATTCTGAAATTTTTAGCTTTTTCCTGTTAATCCTAGCATGATAAAGAAGATTCAAAGAGAGTGAGATGCCAGCTCCTTTCATTCAGTCAGTAGCTTCAAACATTTCTGGTATATCATGTTTTTCAATGGCAAAAATCAATGAATATTGTAAATGCACAAACAGTAATATCTCCACATTGCACGGTGCAATTCTGAAATTTTTAGCTTTTTCCTGTTAATCCTAGCATGATAAAGAAGATTCAAAGAGAGTGAGATGCCAGCTCCTTTCATTCAGTCAGTAGCTTCAAACATTTCTGGTAAGAACTGTTTTTCAATGGCAAAAATCAATGAATATTGTAAATGCACAAACAGTAATATCTCCACATTGCACGGTGCAATTCTGAAATTTTTAGCTTTTTCCTGTTAATCCTAGCATGATAAAGAAGATTCAAAGAGAGTGAGATGCCAGCTCCTTTCATTCAGTCAGTAGCTTCAAACATTTCTGGTATATGAAAAACATGTTTTTCAATGGCAAAAATCAATGAATATTGTAAATGCACAAACAGTAATATCTCCACATTGCACGGTGCAATTCTGAAATTTTTAGCTTTTTCCTGTTAATCCTAGCATGATAAAGAAGATTCAAAGAGAGTGAGATGCCAGCTCCTTTCATTCAGTCAGTAGCTTCAAACATTTCTGGTTATGAAAAACATGTTTTTCAATGGCAAAAATCAATGAATATTGTAAATGCACAAACAGTAATATCTCCACATTGCACGGTGCAATTCTGAAATTTTTAGCTTTTTCCTGTTAATCCTAGCATGATAAAGAAGATTCAAAGAGAGTGAGATGCCAGCTCCTTTCATTCAGTCAGTAGCTTCAAACATTTCTGGTATATGAAAACATGTTTTTCAATGGCAAAAATCAATGAATATTGTAAATGCACAAACAGTAATATCTCCACATTGCACGGTGCAATTCTGAAATTTTTAGCTTTTTCCTGTTAATCCTAGCATGATAAAGAAGATTCAAAGAGAGTGAGATGCCAGCTCCTTTCATTCAGTCAGTAGCTTCAAACATTTCTGGTATATGAAAAACATGTTTTTCAATGGCAAAAATCAATGAATATTGTAAATGCACAAACAGTAATATCTCCACATTGCACGGTGCAATTCTGAAATTTTTAGCTTTTTCCTGTTAATCCTAGCATGATAAAGAAGATTCAAAGAGAGTGAGATGCCAGCTCCTTTCATTCAGTCAGTAGCTTCAAACATTTCTGGTATATGAAAACATGTTTTTCAATGGCAAAAATCAATGAATATTGTAAATGCACAAACAGTAATATCTCCACATTGCACGGTGCAATTCTGAAATTTTTAGCTTTTTCCTGTTAATCCTAGCATGATAAAGAAGATTCAAAGAGAGTGAGATGCCAGCTCCTTTCATTCAGTCAGTAGCTTCAAACATTTCTGGTATATGAAAAACATGTTTTTCAATGGCAAAAATCAATGAATATTGTAAATGCACAAACAGTAATATCTCCACATTGCACGGTGCAATTCTGAAATTTTTAGCTTTTTCCTGTTAATCCTAGCATGATAAAGAAGATTCAAAGAGAGTGAGATGCCAGCTCCTTTCATTCAGTCAGTAGCTTCAAACATTTCTGGTATATGAACATGTTTTTCAATGGCAAAAATCAATGAATATTGTAAATGCACAAACAGTAATATCTCCACATTGCACGGTGCAATTCTGAAATTTTTAGCTTTTTCCTGTTAATCCTAGCATGATAAAGAAGATTCAAAGAGAGTGAGATGCCAGCTCCTTTCATTCAGTCAGTAGCTTCAAACATTTCTGGTATATGAAAACATGTTTTTCAATGGCAAAAATCAATGAATATTGTAAATGCACAAACAGTAATATCTCCACATTGCACGGTGCAATTCTGAAATTTTTAGCTTTTTCCTGTTAATCCTAGCATGATAAAGAAGATTCAAAGAGAGTGAGATGCCAGCTCCTTTCATTCAGTCAGTAGCTTCAAACATTTCTGGTATATGAAAAACATGTTTTTCAATGGCAAAAATCAATGAATATTGTAAATGCACAAACAGTAATATCTCCACATTGCACGGTGCAATTCTGAAATTTTTAGCTTTTTCCTGTTAATCCTAGCATGATAAAGAAGATTCAAAGAGAGTGAGATGCCAGCTCCTTTCATTCAGTCAGTAGCTTCAAACATTTCTGGTATATGAAAAACATGTTTTTCAATGGCAAAAATCAATGAATATTGTAAATGCACAAACAGTAATATCTCCACATTGCACGGTGCAATTCTGAAATTTTTAGCTTTTTCCTGTTAATCCTAGCATGATAAAGAAGATTCAAAGAGAGTGAGATGCCAGCTCCTTTCATTCAGTCAGTAGCTTCAAACATTTCTGGTATATGAAAAACATGTTTTTCAATGGCAAAAATCAATGAATATTGTAAATGCACAAACAGTAATATCTCCACATTGCACGGTGCAATTCTGAAATTTTTAGCTTTTTCCTGTTAATCCTAGCATGATAAAGAAGATTCAAAGAGAGTGAGATGCCAGCTCCTTTCATTCAGTCAGTAGCTTCAAACATTTCTGGTACGTTTTTCAATGGCAAAAATCAATGAATATTGTAAATGCACAAACAGTAATATCTCCACATTGCACGGTGCAATTCTGAAATTTTTAGCTTTTTCCTGTTAATCCTAGCATGATAAAGAAGATTCAAAGAGAGTGAGATGCCAGCTCCTTTCATTCAGTCAGTAGCTTCAAACATTTCTGGTATATGAAAAACATGTTTTTCAATGGCAAAAATCAATGAATATTGTAAATGCACAAACAGTAATATCTCCACATTGCACGGTGCAATTCTGAAATTTTTAGCTTTTTCCTGTTAATCCTAGCATGATAAAGAAGATTCAAAGAGAGTGAGATGCCAGCTCCTTTCATTCAGTCAGTAGCTTCAAACATTTCTGGTATATGAAAAACATGTTTTTCAATGGCAAAAATCAATGAATATTGTAAATGCACAAACAGTAATATCTCCACATTGCACGGTGCAATTCTGAAATTTTTAGCTTTTTCCTGTTAATCCTAGCATGATAAAGAAGATTCAAAGAGAGTGAGATGCCAGCTCCTTTCATTCAGTCAGTAGCTTCAAACATTTCTGGTATATGAAAAACATGTTTTTCAATGGCAAAAATCAATGAATATTGTAAATGCACAAACAGTAATATCTCCACATTGCACGGTGCAATTCTGAAATTTTTAGCTTTTTCCTGTTAATCCTAGCATGATAAAGAAGATTCAAAGAGAGTGAGATGCCAGCTCCTTTCATTCAGTCAGTAGCTTCAAACATTTCTGGTAGAAACATGTTTTTCAATGGCAAAAATCAATGAATATTGTAAATGCACAAACAGTAATATCTCCACATTGCACGGTGCAATTCTGAAATTTTTAGCTTTTTCCTGTTAATCCTAGCATGATAAAGAAGATTCAAAGAGAGTGAGATGCCAGCTCCTTTCATTCAGTCAGTAGCTTCAAACATTTCTGGTATATGAAAAACATGTTTTTCAATGGCAAAAATCAATGAATATTGTAAATGCACAAACAGTAATATCTCCACATTGCACGGTGCAATTCTGAAATTTTTAGCTTTTTCCTGTTAATCCTAGCATGATAAAGAAGATTCAAAGAGAGTGAGATGCCAGCTCCTTTCATTCAGTCAGTAGCTTCAAACATTTCTGGTATATGAAAAACATGTTTTTCAATGGCAAAAATCAATGAATATTGTAAATGCACAAACAGTAATATCTCCACATTGCACGGTGCAATTCTGAAATTTTTAGCTTTTTCCTGTTAATCCTAGCATGATAAAGAAGATTCAAAGAGAGTGAGATGCCAGCTCCTTTCATTCAGTCAGTAGCTTCAAACATTTCTGGATATGAAAACATGTTTTTCAATGGCAAAAATCAATGAATATTGTAAATGCACAAACAGTAATATCTCCACATTGCACGGTGCAATTCTGAAATTTTTAGCTTTTTCCTGTTAATCCTAGCATGATAAAGAAGATTCAAAGAGAGTGAGATGCCAGCTCCTTTCATTCAGTCAGTAGCTTCAAACATTTCTGGTATATGAAAAACATGTTTTTCAATGGCAAAAATCAATGAATATTGTAAATGCACAAACAGTAATATCTCCACATTGCACGGTGCAATTCTGAAATTTTTAGCTTTTTCCTGTTAATCCTAGCATGATAAAGAAGATTCAAAGAGAGTGAGATGCCAGCTCCTTTCATTCAGTCAGTAGCTTCAAACATTTCTGTAGAACATGTTTTTCAATGGCAAAAATCAATGAATATTGTAAATGCACAAACAGTAATATCTCCACATTGCACGGTGCAATTCTGAAATTTTTAGCTTTTTCCTGTTAATCCTAGCATGATAAAGAAGATTCAAAGAGAGTGAGATGCCAGCTCCTTTCATTCAGTCAGTAGCTTCAAACATTTCTGGTATATGAAAAACATGTTTTTCAATGGCAAAAATCAATGAATATTGTAAATGCACAAACAGTAATATCTCCACATTGCACGGTGCAATTCTGAAATTTTTAGCTTTTTCCTGTTAATCCTAGCATGATAAAGAAGATTCAAAGAGAGTGAGATGCCAGCTCCTTTCATTCAGTCAGTAGCTTCAAACATTTCTGGTATAGAACATGTTTTTCAATGGCAAAAATCAATGAATATTGTAAATGCACAAACAGTAATATCTCCACATTGCACGGTGCAATTCTGAAATTTTTAGCTTTTTCCTGTTAATCCTAGCATGATAAAGAAGATTCAAAGAGAGTGAGATGCCAGCTCCTTTCATTCAGTCAGTAGCTTCAAACATTTCTGGTATATGAAAAACATGTTTTTCAATGGCAAAAATCAATGAATATTGTAAATGCACAAACAGTAATATCTCCACATTGCACGGTGCAATTCTGAAATTTTTAGCTTTTTCCTGTTAATCCTAGCATGATAAAGAAGATTCAAAGAGAGTGAGATGCCAGCTCCTTTCATTCAGTCAGTAGCTTCAAACATTTCTGGTATATGAAAACATGTTTTTCAATGGCAAAAATCAATGAATATTGTAAATGCACAAACAGTAATATCTCCACATTGCACGGTGCAATTCTGAAATTTTTAGCTTTTTCCTGTTAATCCTAGCATGATAAAGAAGATTCAAAGAGAGTGAGATGCCAGCTCCTTTCATTCAGTCAGTAGCTTCAAACATTTCTGGTATATGAAAAACATGTTTTTCAATGGCAAAAATCAATGAATATTGTAAATGCACAAACAGTAATATCTCCACATTGCACGGTGCAATTCTGAAATTTTTAGCTTTTTCCTGTTAATCCTAGCATGATAAAGAAGATTCAAAGAGAGTGAGATGCCAGCTCCTTTCATTCAGTCAGTAGCTTCAAACATTTCTGGTATGAAAACTGTTTTTCAATGGCAAAAATCAATGAATATTGTAAATGCACAAACAGTAATATCTCCACATTGCACGGTGCAATTCTGAAATTTTTAGCTTTTTCCTGTTAATCCTAGCATGATAAAGAAGATTCAAAGAGAGTGAGATGCCAGCTCCTTTCATTCAGTCAGTAGCTTCAAACATTTCTGGTATATGAAAAACATGTTTTTCAATGGCAAAAATCAATGAATATTGTAAATGCACAAACAGTAATATCTCCACATTGCACGGTGCAATTCTGAAATTTTTAGCTTTTTCCTGTTAATCCTAGCATGATAAAGAAGATTCAAAGAGAGTGAGATGCCAGCTCCTTTCATTCAGTCAGTAGCTTCAAACATTTCTGGTATATGAAAACATGTTTTTCAATGGCAAAAATCAATGAATATTGTAAATGCACAAACAGTAATATCTCCACATTGCACGGTGCAATTCTGAAATTTTTAGCTTTTTCCTGTTAATCCTAGCATGATAAAGAAGATTCAAAGAGAGTGAGATGCCAGCTCCTTTCATTCAGTCAGTAGCTTCAAACATTTCTGGTATATGAAAACATGTTTTTCAATGGCAAAAATCAATGAATATTGTAAATGCACAAACAGTAATATCTCCACATTGCACGGTGCAATTCTGAAATTTTTAGCTTTTTCCTGTTAATCCTAGCATGATAAAGAAGATTCAAAGAGAGTGAGATGCCAGCTCCTTTCATTCAGTCAGTAGCTTCAAACATTTCTGGTATATGAAAAACATGTTTTTCAATGGCAAAAATCAATGAATATTGTAAATGCACAAACAGTAATATCTCCACATTGCACGGTGCAATTCTGAAATTTTTAGCTTTTTCCTGTTAATCCTAGCATGATAAAGAAGATTCAAAGAGAGTGAGATGCCAGCTCCTTTCATTCAGTCAGTAGCTTCAAACATTTCTGGGAAACATGTTTTTCAATGGCAAAAATCAATGAATATTGTAAATGCACAAACAGTAATATCTCCACATTGCACGGTGCAATTCTGAAATTTTTAGCTTTTTCCTGTTAATCCTAGCATGATAAAGAAGATTCAAAGAGAGTGAGATGCCAGCTCCTTTCATTCAGTCAGTAGCTTCAAACATTTCTGGTATATGAAAACATGTTTTTCAATGGCAAAAATCAATGAATATTGTAAATGCACAAACAGTAATATCTCCACATTGCACGGTGCAATTCTGAAATTTTTAGCTTTTTCCTGTTAATCCTAGCATGATAAAGAAGATTCAAAGAGAGTGAGATGCCAGCTCCTTTCATTCAGTCAGTAGCTTCAAACATTTCTGGTAATGAAACATGTTTTTCAATGGCAAAAATCAATGAATATTGTAAATGCACAAACAGTAATATCTCCACATTGCACGGTGCAATTCTGAAATTTTTAGCTTTTTCCTGTTAATCCTAGCATGATAAAGAAGATTCAAAGAGAGTGAGATGCCAGCTCCTTTCATTCAGTCAGTAGCTTCAAACATTTCTGGTATATGAAAAACATGTTTTTCAATGGCAAAAATCAATGAATATTGTAAATGCACAAACAGTAATATCTCCACATTGCACGGTGCAATTCTGAAATTTTTAGCTTTTTCCTGTTAATCCTAGCATGATAAAGAAGATTCAAAGAGAGTGAGATGCCAGCTCCTTTCATTCAGTCAGTAGCTTCAAACATTTCTGGTATATGAAAAACATGTTTTTCAATGGCAAAAATCAATGAATATTGTAAATGCACAAACAGTAATATCTCCACATTGCACGGTGCAATTCTGAAATTTTTAGCTTTTTCCTGTTAATCCTAGCATGATAAAGAAGATTCAAAGAGAGTGAGATGCCAGCTCCTTTCATTCAGTCAGTAGCTTCAAACATTTCTGGTATATGAAAAACATGTTTTTCAATGGCAAAAATCAATGAATATTGTAAATGCACAAACAGTAATATCTCCACATTGCACGGTGCAATTCTGAAATTTTTAGCTTTTTCCTGTTAATCCTAGCATGATAAAGAAGATTCAAAGAGAGTGAGATGCCAGCTCCTTTCATTCAGTCAGTAGCTTCAAACATTTCTGGTATATGAAAAACATGTTTTTCAATGGCAAAAATCAATGAATATTGTAAATGCACAAACAGTAATATCTCCACATTGCACGGTGCAATTCTGAAATTTTTAGCTTTTTCCTGTTAATCCTAGCATGATAAAGAAGATTCAAAGAGAGTGAGATGCCAGCTCCTTTCATTCAGTCAGTAGCTTCAAACATTTCTGGTATATGAAAACATGTTTTTCAATGGCAAAAATCAATGAATATTGTAAATGCACAAACAGTAATATCTCCACATTGCACGGTGCAATTCTGAAATTTTTAGCTTTTTCCTGTTAATCCTAGCATGATAAAGAAGATTCAAAGAGAGTGAGATGCCAGCTCCTTTCATTCAGTCAGTAGCTTCAAACATTTCTGGTATATGAAAAACATGTTTTTCAATGGCAAAAATCAATGAATATTGTAAATGCACAAACAGTAATATCTCCACATTGCACGGTGCAATTCTGAAATTTTTAGCTTTTTCCTGTTAATCCTAGCATGATAAAGAAGATTCAAAGAGAGTGAGATGCCAGCTCCTTTCATTCAGTCAGTAGCTTCAAACATTTCTGGTATATGAAAACATGTTTTTCAATGGCAAAAATCAATGAATATTGTAAATGCACAAACAGTAATATCTCCACATTGCACGGTGCAATTCTGAAATTTTTAGCTTTTTCCTGTTAATCCTAGCATGATAAAGAAGATTCAAAGAGAGTGAGATGCCAGCTCCTTTCATTCAGTCAGTAGCTTCAAACATTTCTGGTATATGAAAACATGTTTTTCAATGGCAAAAATCAATGAATATTGTAAATGCACAAACAGTAATATCTCCACATTGCACGGTGCAATTCTGAAATTTTTAGCTTTTTCCTGTTAATCCTAGCATGATAAAGAAGATTCAAAGAGAGTGAGATGCCAGCTCCTTTCATTCAGTCAGTAGCTTCAAACATTTCTGGTAAGAAACTGTTTTTCAATGGCAAAAATCAATGAATATTGTAAATGCACAAACAGTAATATCTCCACATTGCACGGTGCAATTCTGAAATTTTTAGCTTTTTCCTGTTAATCCTAGCATGATAAAGAAGATTCAAAGAGAGTGAGATGCCAGCTCCTTTCATTCAGTCAGTAGCTTCAAACATTTCTGGTATATGAAAAACATGTTTTTCAATGGCAAAAATCAATGAATATTGTAAATGCACAAACAGTAATATCTCCACATTGCACGGTGCAATTCTGAAATTTTTAGCTTTTTCCTGTTAATCCTAGCATGATAAAGAAGATTCAAAGAGAGTGAGATGCCAGCTCCTTTCATTCAGTCAGTAGCTTCAAACATTTCTGGTATATGAAAAACATGTTTTTCAATGGCAAAAATCAATGAATATTGTAAATGCACAAACAGTAATATCTCCACATTGCACGGTGCAATTCTGAAATTTTTAGCTTTTTCCTGTTAATCCTAGCATGATAAAGAAGATTCAAAGAGAGTGAGATGCCAGCTCCTTTCATTCAGTCAGTAGCTTCAAACATTTCTGGTATATGAAAAACATGTTTTTCAATGGCAAAAATCAATGAATATTGTAAATGCACAAACAGTAATATCTCCACATTGCACGGTGCAATTCTGAAATTTTTAGCTTTTTCCTGTTAATCCTAGCATGATAAAGAAGATTCAAAGAGAGTGAGATGCCAGCTCCTTTCATTCAGTCAGTAGCTTCAAACATTTCTGGTATATGAAAAACATGTTTTTCAATGGCAAAAATCAATGAATATTGTAAATGCACAAACAGTAATATCTCCACATTGCACGGTGCAATTCTGAAATTTTTAGCTTTTTCCTGTTAATCCTAGCATGATAAAGAAGATTCAAAGAGAGTGAGATGCCAGCTCCTTTCATTCAGTCAGTAGCTTCAAACATTTCTGGTATATGAAAAACATGTTTTTCAATGGCAAAAATCAATGAATATTGTAAATGCACAAACAGTAATATCTCCACATTGCACGGTGCAATTCTGAAATTTTTAGCTTTTTCCTGTTAATCCTAGCATGATAAAGAAGATTCAAAGAGAGTGAGATGCCAGCTCCTTTCATTCAGTCAGTAGCTTCAAACATTTCTGGTATATGAAAAACATGTTTTTCAATGGCAAAAATCAATGAATATTGTAAATGCACAAACAGTAATATCTCCACATTGCACGGTGCAATTCTGAAATTTTTAGCTTTTTCCTGTTAATCCTAGCATGATAAAGAAGATTCAAAGAGAGTGAGATGCCAGCTCCTTTCATTCAGTCAGTAGCTTCAAACATTTCTGGTATATGAAAAACATGTTTTTCAATGGCAAAAATCAATGAATATTGTAAATGCACAAACAGTAATATCTCCACATTGCACGGTGCAATTCTGAAATTTTTAGCTTTTTCCTGTTAATCCTAGCATGATAAAGAAGATTCAAAGAGAGTGAGATGCCAGCTCCTTTCATTCAGTCAGTAGCTTCAAACATTTCTGGTATATGAAAACATGTTTTTCAATGGCAAAAATCAATGAATATTGTAAATGCACAAACAGTAATATCTCCACATTGCACGGTGCAATTCTGAAATTTTTAGCTTTTTCCTGTTAATCCTAGCATGATAAAGAAGATTCAAAGAGAGTGAGATGCCAGCTCCTTTCATTCAGTCAGTAGCTTCAAACATTTCTGGTATATGAAAAACATGTTTTTCAATGGCAAAAATCAATGAATATTGTAAATGCACAAACAGTAATATCTCCACATTGCACGGTGCAATTCTGAAATTTTTAGCTTTTTCCTGTTAATCCTAGCATGATAAAGAAGATTCAAAGAGAGTGAGATGCCAGCTCCTTTCATTCAGTCAGTAGCTTCAAACATTTCTGGTATATGAAAAACATGTTTTTCAATGGCAAAAATCAATGAATATTGTAAATGCACAAACAGTAATATCTCCACATTGCACGGTGCAATTCTGAAATTTTTAGCTTTTTCCTGTTAATCCTAGCATGATAAAGAAGATTCAAAGAGAGTGAGATGCCAGCTCCTTTCATTCAGTCAGTAGCTTCAAACATTTCTGGTATATGAAAACATGTTTTTCAATGGCAAAAATCAATGAATATTGTAAATGCACAAACAGTAATATCTCCACATTGCACGGTGCAATTCTGAAATTTTTAGCTTTTTCCTGTTAATCCTAGCATGATAAAGAAGATTCAAAGAGAGTGAGATGCCAGCTCCTTTCATTCAGTCAGTAGCTTCAAACATTTCTGGTATATGAAAAACATGTTTTTCAATGGCAAAAATCAATGAATATTGTAAATGCACAAACAGTAATATCTCCACATTGCACGGTGCAATTCTGAAATTTTTAGCTTTTTCCTGTTAATCCTAGCATGATAAAGAAGATTCAAAGAGAGTGAGATGCCAGCTCCTTTCATTCAGTCAGTAGCTTCAAACATTTCTGGAATGAACATGTTTTTCAATGGCAAAAATCAATGAATATTGTAAATGCACAAACAGTAATATCTCCACATTGCACGGTGCAATTCTGAAATTTTTAGCTTTTTCCTGTTAATCCTAGCATGATAAAGAAGATTCAAAGAGAGTGAGATGCCAGCTCCTTTCATTCAGTCAGTAGCTTCAAACATTTCTGGTAGAAACATGTTTTTCAATGGCAAAAATCAATGAATATTGTAAATGCACAAACAGTAATATCTCCACATTGCACGGTGCAATTCTGAAATTTTTAGCTTTTTCCTGTTAATCCTAGCATGATAAAGAAGATTCAAAGAGAGTGAGATGCCAGCTCCTTTCATTCAGTCAGTAGCTTCAAACATTTCTGGTATATGAAAAACATGTTTTTCAATGGCAAAAATCAATGAATATTGTAAATGCACAAACAGTAATATCTCCACATTGCACGGTGCAATTCTGAAATTTTTAGCTTTTTCCTGTTAATCCTAGCATGATAAAGAAGATTCAAAGAGAGTGAGATGCCAGCTCCTTTCATTCAGTCAGTAGCTTCAAACATTTCTGGTATATGAAAAACATGTTTTTCAATGGCAAAAATCAATGAATATTGTAAATGCACAAACAGTAATATCTCCACATTGCACGGTGCAATTCTGAAATTTTTAGCTTTTTCCTGTTAATCCTAGCATGATAAAGAAGATTCAAAGAGAGTGAGATGCCAGCTCCTTTCATTCAGTCAGTAGCTTCAAACATTTCTGGTATGAAACTGTTTTTCAATGGCAAAAATCAATGAATATTGTAAATGCACAAACAGTAATATCTCCACATTGCACGGTGCAATTCTGAAATTTTTAGCTTTTTCCTGTTAATCCTAGCATGATAAAGAAGATTCAAAGAGAGTGAGATGCCAGCTCCTTTCATTCAGTCAGTAGCTTCAAACATTTCTGGTATATGAAAAACATGTTTTTCAATGGCAAAAATCAATGAATATTGTAAATGCACAAACAGTAATATCTCCACATTGCACGGTGCAATTCTGAAATTTTTAGCTTTTTCCTGTTAATCCTAGCATGATAAAGAAGATTCAAAGAGAGTGAGATGCCAGCTCCTTTCATTCAGTCAGTAGCTTCAAACATTTCTGGTATATGAAAAACATGTTTTTCAATGGCAAAAATCAATGAATATTGTAAATGCACAAACAGTAATATCTCCACATTGCACGGTGCAATTCTGAAATTTTTAGCTTTTTCCTGTTAATCCTAGCATGATAAAGAAGATTCAAAGAGAGTGAGATGCCAGCTCCTTTCATTCAGTCAGTAGCTTCAAACATTTCTGGTATATGAAAAACATGTTTTTCAATGGCAAAAATCAATGAATATTGTAAATGCACAAACAGTAATATCTCCACATTGCCACATTGCACGGTGCAATTCTGAAATTTTTAGCTTTTTCCTGTTAATCCTAGCATGATAAAGAAGATTCAAAGAGAGTGAGATGCCAGCTCCTTTCATTCAGTCAGTAGCTTCAAACATTTCTGTAATGAAAACTGTTTTTCAATGGCAAAAATCAATGAATATTGTAAATGCACAAACAGTAATATCTCCACATTGCACGGTGCAATTCTGAAATTTTTAGCTTTTTCCTGTTAATCCTAGCATGATAAAGAAGATTCAAAGAGAGTGAGATGCCAGCTCCTTTCATTCAGTCAGTAGCTTCAAACATTTCTGAAGAACATGTTTTTCAATGGCAAAAATCAATGAATATTGTAAATGCACAAACAGTAATATCTCCACATTGCACGGTGCAATTCTGAAATTTTTAGCTTTTTCCTGTTAATCCTAGCATGATAAAGAAGATTCAAAGAGAGTGAGATGCCAGCTCCTTTCATTCAGTCAGTAGCTTCAAACATTTCTGGTATATGAAAACATGTTTTTCAATGGCAAAAATCAATGAATATTGTAAATGCACAAACAGTAATATCTCCACATTGCACGGTGCAATTCTGAAATTTTTAGCTTTTTCCTGTTAATCCTAGCATGATAAAGAAGATTCAAAGAGAGTGAGATGCCAGCTCCTTTCATTCAGTCAGTAGCTTCAAACATTTCTGGTATATGAAAACATGTTTTTCAATGGCAAAAATCAATGAATATTGTAAATGCACAAACAGTAATATCTCCACATTGCACGGTGCAATTCTGAAATTTTTAGCTTTTTCCTGTTAATCCTAGCATGATAAAGAAGATTCAAAGAGAGTGAGATGCCAGCTCCTTTCATTCAGTCAGTAGCTTCAAACATTTCTGGTAGTTTTTCAATGGCAAAAATCAATGAATATTGTAAATGCACAAACAGTAATATCTCCACATTGCACGGTGCAATTCTGAAATTTTTAGCTTTTTCCTGTTAATCCTAGCATGATAAAGAAGATTCAAAGAGAGTGAGATGCCAGCTCCTTTCATTCAGTCAGTAGCTTCAAACATTTCTGGTATATGAAAAACATGTTTTTCAATGGCAAAAATCAATGAATATTGTAAATGCACAAACAGTAATATCTCCACATTGCACGGTGCAATTCTGAAATTTTTAGCTTTTTCCTGTTAATCCTAGCATGATAAAGAAGATTCAAAGAGAGTGAGATGCCAGCTCCTTTCATTCAGTCAGTAGCTTCAAACATTTCTGGTATATGAAAAACATGTTTTTCAATGGCAAAAATCAATGAATATTGTAAATGCACAAACAGTAATATCTCCACATTGCACGGTGCAATTCTGAAATTTTTAGCTTTTTCCTGTTAATCCTAGCATGATAAAGAAGATTCAAAGAGAGTGAGATGCCAGCTCCTTTCATTCAGTCAGTAGCTTCAAACATTTCTGGTATATGAAAAACATGTTTTTCAATGGCAAAAATCAATGAATATTGTAAATGCACAAACAGTAATATCTCCACATTGCACGGTGCAATTCTGAAATTTTTAGCTTTTTCCTGTTAATCCTAGCATGATAAAGAAGATTCAAAGAGAGTGAGATGCCAGCTCCTTTCATTCAGTCAGTAGCTTCAAACATTTCTGGTATATGAAAAACATGTTTTTCAATGGCAAAAATCAATGAATATTGTAAATGCACAAACAGTAATATCTCCACATTGCACGGTGCAATTCTGAAATTTTTAGCTTTTTCCTGTTAATCCTAGCATGATAAAGAAGATTCAAAGAGAGTGAGATGCCAGCTCCTTTCATTCAGTCAGTAGCTTCAAACATTTCTGGTATATGAAAAACATGTTTTTCAATGGCAAAAATCAATGAATATTGTAAATGCACAAACAGTAATATCTCCACATTGCACGGTGCAATTCTGAAATTTTTAGCTTTTTCCTGTTAATCCTAGCATGATAAAGAAGATTCAAAGAGAGTGAGATGCCAGCTCCTTTCATTCAGTCAGTAGCTTCAAACATTTCTGGTATATGAAAAACATGTTTTTCAATGGCAAAAATCAATGAATATTGTAAATGCACAAACAGTAATATCTCCACATTGCACGGTGCAATTCTGAAATTTTTAGCTTTTTCCTGTTAATCCTAGCATGATAAAGAAGATTCAAAGAGAGTGAGATGCCAGCTCCTTTCATTCAGTCAGTAGCTTCAAACATTTCTGGTATATGAAAACATGTTTTTCAATGGCAAAAATCAATGAATATTGTAAATGCACAAACAGTAATATCTCCACATTGCACGGTGCAATTCTGAAATTTTTAGCTTTTTCCTGTTAATCCTAGCATGATAAAGAAGATTCAAAGAGAGTGAGATGCCAGCTCCTTTCATTCAGTCAGTAGCTTCAAACATTTCTGGTATATGAAAAACATGTTTTTCAATGGCAAAAATCAATGAATATTGTAAATGCACAAACAGTAATATCTCCACATTGCACGGTGCAATTCTGAAATTTTTAGCTTTTTCCTGTTAATCCTAGCATGATAAAGAAGATTCAAAGAGAGTGAGATGCCAGCTCCTTTCATTCAGTCAGTAGCTTCAAACATTTCTGGTATATGAAAAACATGTTTTTCAATGGCAAAAATCAATGAATATTGTAAATGCACAAACAGTAATATCTCCACATTGCACGGTGCAATTCTGAAATTTTTAGCTTTTTCCTGTTAATCCTAGCATGATAAAGAAGATTCAAAGAGAGTGAGATGCCAGCTCCTTTCATTCAGTCAGTAGCTTCAAACATTTCTGGTTATGAAAAACATGTTTTTCAATGGCAAAAATCAATGAATATTGTAAATGCACAAACAGTAATATCTCCACATTGCACGGTGCAATTCTGAAATTTTTAGCTTTTTCCTGTTAATCCTAGCATGATAAAGAAGATTCAAAGAGAGTGAGATGCCAGCTCCTTTCATTCAGTCAGTAGCTTCAAACATTTCTGGTATATGAAAAACATGTTTTTCAATGGCAAAAATCAATGAATATTGTAAATGCACAAACAGTAATATCTCCACATTGCACGGTGCAATTCTGAAATTTTTAGCTTTTTCCTGTTAATCCTAGCATGATAAAGAAGATTCAAAGAGAGTGAGATGCCAGCTCCTTTCATTCAGTCAGTAGCTTCAAACATTTCTGGTATATGAACATGTTTTTCAATGGCAAAAATCAATGAATATTGTAAATGCACAAACAGTAATATCTCCACATTGCACGGTGCAATTCTGAAATTTTTAGCTTTTTCCTGTTAATCCTAGCATGATAAAGAAGATTCAAAGAGAGTGAGATGCCAGCTCCTTTCATTCAGTCAGTAGCTTCAAACATTTCTGGTATATGAAAACATGTTTTTCAATGGCAAAAATCAATGAATATTGTAAATGCACAAACAGTAATATCTCCACATTGCACGGTGCAATTCTGAAATTTTTAGCTTTTTCCTGTTAATCCTAGCATGATAAAGAAGATTCAAAGAGAGTGAGATGCCAGCTCCTTTCATTCAGTCAGTAGCTTCAAACATTTCTGGTATATGAAAAACATGTTTTTCAATGGCAAAAATCAATGAATATTGTAAATGCACAAACAGTAATATCTCCACATTGCACGGTGCAATTCTGAAATTTTTAGCTTTTTCCTGTTAATCCTAGCATGATAAAGAAGATTCAAAGAGAGTGAGATGCCAGCTCCTTTCATTCAGTCAGTAGCTTCAAACATTTCTGGTATATGCATGTTTTTCAATGGCAAAAATCAATGAATATTGTAAATGCACAAACAGTAATATCTCCACATTGCACGGTGCAATTCTGAAATTTTTAGCTTTTTCCTGTTAATCCTAGCATGATAAAGAAGATTCAAAGAGAGTGAGATGCCAGCTCCTTTCATTCAGTCAGTAGCTTCAAACATTTCTGGTATATGAAAAACATGTTTTTCAATGGCAAAAATCAATGAATATTGTAAATGCACAAACAGTAATATCTCCACATTGCACGGTGCAATTCTGAAATTTTTAGCTTTTTCCTGTTAATCCTAGCATGATAAAGAAGATTCAAAGAGAGTGAGATGCCAGCTCCTTTCATTCAGTCAGTAGCTTCAAACATTTCTGGTGAACTGTTTTTCAATGGCAAAAATCAATGAATATTGTAAATGCACAAACAGTAATATCTCCACATTGCACGGTGCAATTCTGAAATTTTTAGCTTTTTCCTGTTAATCCTAGCATGATAAAGAAGATTCAAAGAGAGTGAGATGCCAGCTCCTTTCATTCAGTCAGTAGCTTCAAACATTTCTGGTATATGAAAAACATGTTTTTCAATGGCAAAAATCAATGAATATTGTAAATGCACAAACAGTAATATCTCCACATTGCACGGTGCAATTCTGAAATTTTTAGCTTTTTCCTGTTAATCCTAGCATGATAAAGAAGATTCAAAGAGAAGATTCAAAGAGAGTGAGATGCCAGCTCCTTTCATTCAGTCAGTAGCTTCAAACATTTCTGGTATATGAAACATGTTTTTCAATGGCAAAAATCAATGAATATTGTAAATGCACAAACAGTAATATCTCCACATTGCACGGTGCAATTCTGAAATTTTTAGCTTTTTCCTGTTAATCCTAGCATGATAAAGAAGATTCAAAGAGAGTGAGATGCCAGCTCCTTTCATTCAGTCAGTAGCTTCAAACATTTCTGGTAACGTTTTTCAATGGCAA
The DNA here is from genome assembly GCF_046119375.1 of Phyllobates terribilis. Lineage (NCBI taxonomy): Eukaryota > Metazoa > Chordata > Amphibia > Anura > Dendrobatidae > Phyllobates > Phyllobates terribilis. The sequence goes on from NW_027365481.1 coordinate 89,835, forward strand.
AAATCAATGAATATTGTAAATGCACAAACAGTAATATCTCCACATTGCACGGTGCAATTCTGAAATTTTTAGCTTTTTCCTGTTAATCCTAGCATGATAAAGAAGATTCAAAGAGAGTGAGATGCCAGCTCCTTTCATTCAGTCAGTAGCTTCAAACATTTCTGGTATATGAAAAACATGTTTTTCAATGGCAAAAATCAATGAATATTGTAAATGCACAAACAGTAATATCTCCACATTGCACGGTGCAATTCTGAAATTTTTAGCTTTTTCCTGTTAATCCTAGCATGATAAAGAAGATTCAAAGAGAGTGAGATGCCAGCTCCTTTCATTCAGTCAGTAGCTTCAAACATTTCTGGTATATGAAAAACATGTTTTTCAATGGCAAAAATCAATGAATATTGTAAATGCACAAACAGTAATATCTCCACATTGCACGGTGCAATTCTGAAATTTTTAGCTTTTTCCTGTTAATCCTAGCATGATAAAGAAGATTCAAAGAGAGTGAGATGCCAGCTCCTTTCATTCAGTCAGTAGCTTCAAACATTTCTGGTATATGAAAAACATGTTTTTCAATGGCAAAAATCAATGAATATTGTAAATGCACAAACAGTAATATCTCCACATTGCACGGTGCAATTCTGAAATTTTTAGCTTTTTCCTGTTAATCCTAGCATGATAAAGAAGATTCAAAGAGAGTGAGATGCCAGCTCCTTTCATTCAGTCAGTAGCTTCAAACATTTCTGGTATATGAAAAACATGTTTTTCAATGGCAAAAATCAATGAATATTGTAAATGCACAAACAGTAATATCTCCACATTGCACGGTGCAATTCTGAAATTTTTAGCTTTTTCCTGTTAATCCTAGCATGATAAAGAAGATTCAAAGAGAGTGAGATGCCAGCTCCTTTCATTCAGTCAGTAGCTTCAAACATTTCTGGTATATGAAAAACATGTTTTTCAATGGCAAAAATCAATGAATATTGTAAATGCACAAACAGTAATATCTCCACATTGCACGGTGCAATTCTGAAATTTTTAGCTTTTTCCTGTTAATCCTAGCATGATAAAGAAGATTCAAAGAGAGTGAGATGCCAGCTCCTTTCATTCAGTCAGTAGCTTCAAACATTTCTGGTATATGAAAAACATGTTTTTCAATGGCAAAAATCAATGAATATTGTAAATGCACAAACAGTAATATCTCCACATTGCACGGTGCAATTCTGAAATTTTTAGCTTTTTCCTGTTAATCCTAGCATGATAAAGAAGATTCAAAGAGAGTGAGATGCCAGCTCCTTTCATTCAGTCAGTAGCTTCAAACATTTCTGGTATATGAAAAACATGTTTTTCAATGGCAAAAATCAATGAATATTGTAAATGCACAAACAGTAATATCTCCACATTGCACGGTGCAATTCTGAAATTTTTAGCTTTTTCCTGTTAATCCTAGCATGATAAAGAAGATTCAAAGAGAGTGAGACCTTTCATTCAGTCAGTAGCTTCAAACATTTCTGGTATATGAAAAACATGTTTTTCAATGGCAAAAATCAATGAATATTGTAAATGCACAAACAGTAATATCTCCACATTGCACGGTGCAATTCTGAAATTTTTAGCTTTTTCCTGTTAATCCTAGCATGATAAAGAAGATTCAAAGAGAGTGAGATGCCAGCTCCTTTCATTCAGTCAGTAGCTTCAAACATTTCTGGTATATGAAAAACATGTTTTTCAATGGCAAAAATCAATGAATATTGTAAATGCACAAACAGTAATATCTCCACATTGCACGGTGCAATTCTGAAATTTTTAGCTTTTTCCTGTTAATCCTAGCATGATAAAGAAGATTCAAAGAGAGTGAGATGCCAGCTCCTTTCATTCAGTCAGTAGCTTCAAACATTTCTGGTATATGAAAAACATGTTTTTCAATGGCAAAAATCAATGAATATTGTAAATGCACAAACAGTAATATCTCCACATTGCACGGTGCAATTCTGAAATTTTTAGCTTTTTCCTGTTAATCCTAGCATGATAAAGAAGATTCAAAGAGAGTGAGATGCCAGCTCCTTTCATTCAGTCAGTAGCTTCAAACATTTCTGGTATATGAAAAACATGTTTTTCAATGGCAAAAATCAATGAATATTGTAAATGCACAAACAGTAATATCTCCACATTGCACGGTGCAATTCTGAAATTTTTAGCTTTTTCCTGTTAATCCTAGCATGATAAAGAAGATTCAAAGAGAGTGAGATGCCAGCTCCTTTCATTCAGTCAGTAGCTTCAAACATTTCTGGTATATGAAAAACATGTTTTTCAATGGCAAAAATCAATGAATATTGTAAATGCACAAACAGTAATATCTCCACATTGCACGGTGCAATTCTGAAATTTTTAGCTTTTTCCTGTTAATCCTAGCATGATAAAGAAGATTCAAAGAGAGTGAGATGCCAGCTCCTTTCATTCAGTCAGTAGCTTCAAACATTTCTGGTATATGAAAAACATGTTTTTCAATGGCAAAAATCAATGAATATTGTAAATGCACAAACAGTAATATCTCCACATTGCACGGTGCAATTCTGAAATTTTTAGCTTTTTCCTGTTAATCCTAGCATGATAAAGAAGATTCAAAGAGAGTGAGATGCCAGCTCCTTTCATTCAGTCAGTAGCTTCAAACATTTCTGGTATATGAAAAACATGTTTTTCAATGGCAAAAATCAATGAATATTGTAAATGCACAAACAGTAATATCTCCACATTGCACGGTGCAATTCTGAAATTTTTAGCTTTTTCCTGTTAATCCTAGCATGATAAAGAAGATTCAAAGAGAGTGAGATGCCAGCTCCTTTCATTCAGTCAGTAGCTTCAAACATTTCTGGTATATGAAAAACATGTTTTTCAATGGCAAAAATCAATGAATATTGTAAATGCACAAACAGTAATATCTCCACATTGCACGGTGCAATTCTGAAATTTTTAGCTTTTTCCTGTTAATCCTAGCATGATAAAGAAGATTCAAAGAGAGTGAGATGCCAGCTCCTTTCATTCAGTCAGTAGCTTCAAACATTTCTGGTATATGAAAAACATGTTTTTCAATGGCAAAAATCAATGAATATTGTAAATGCACAAACAGTAATATCTCCACATTGCACGGTGCAATTCTGAAATTTTTAGCTTTTTCCTGTTAATCCTAGCATGATAAAGAAGATTCAAAGAGAGTGAGATGCCAGCTCCTTTCATTCAGTCAGTAGCTTCAAACATTTCTGGTATATGAAAAACATGTTTTTCAATGGCAAAAATCAATGAATATTGTAAATGCACAAACAGTAATATCTCCACATTGCACGGTGCAATTCTGAAATTTTTAGCTTTTTCCTGTTAATCCTAGCATGATAAAGAAGATTCAAAGAGAGTGAGATGCCAGCTCCTTTCATTCAGTCAGTAGCTTCAAACATTTCTGGTATATGAAAAACATGTTTTTCAATGGCAAAAATCAATGAATATTGTAAATGCACAAACAGTAATATCTCCACATTGCACGGTGCAATTCTGAAATTTTTAGCTTTTTCCTGTTAATCCTAGCATGATAAAGAAGATTCAAAGAGAGTGAGATGCCAGCTCCTTTCATTCAGTCAGTAGCTTCAAACATTTCTGGTATATGAAAAACATGTTTTTCAATGGCAAAAATCAATGAATATTGTAAATGCACAAACAGTAATATCTCCACATTGCACGGTGCAATTCTGAAATTTTTAGCTTTTTCCTGTTAATCCTAGCATGATAAAGAAGATTCAAAGAGAGTGAGATGCCAGCTCCTTTCATTCAGTCAGTAGCTTCAAACATTTCTGGTATATGAAAAACATGTTTTTCAATGGCAAAAATCAATGAATATTGTAAATGCACAAACAGTAATATCTCCACATTGCACGGTGCAATTCTGAAATTTTTAGCTTTTTCCTGTTAATCCTAGCATGATAAAGAAGATTCAAAGAGAGTGAGATGCCAGCTCCTTTCATTCAGTCAGTAGCTTCAAACATTTCTGGTATATGAAAAACATGTTTTTCAATGGCAAAAATCAATGAATATTGTAAATGCACAAACAGTAATATCTCCACATTGCACGGTGCAATTCTGAAATTTTTAGCTTTTTCCTGTTAATCCTAGCATGATAAAGAAGATTCAAAGAGAGTGAGATGCCAGCTCCTTTCATTCAGTCAGTAGCTTCAAACATTTCTGGTATATGAAAAACATGTTTTTCAATGGCAAAAATCAATGAATATTGTAAATGCACAAACAGTAATATCTCCACATTGCACGGTGCAATTCTGAAATTTTTAGCTTTTTCCTGTTAATCCTAGCATGATAAAGAAGATTCAAAGAGAGTGAGATGCCAGCTCCTTTCATTCAGTCAGTAGCTTCAAACATTTCTGGTATATGAAAAACATGTTTTTCAATGGCAAAAATCAATGAATATTGTAAATGCACAAACAGTAATATCTCCACATTGCACGGTGCAATTCTGAAATTTTTAGCTTTTTCCTGTTAATCCTAGCATGATAAAGAAGATTCAAAGAGAGTGAGATGCCAGCTCCTTTCATTCAGTCAGTAGCTTCAAACATTTCTGGTATATGAAAACATGTTTTTCAATGGCAAAAATCAATGAATATTGTAAATGCACAAACAGTAATATCTCCACATTGCACGGTGCAATTCTGAAATTTTTAGCTTTTTCCTGTTAATCCTAGCATGATAAAGAAGATTCAAAGAGAGTGAGATGCCAGCTCCTTTCATTCAGTCAGTAGCTTCAAACATTTCTGGTATATGAAAAACATGTTTTTCAATGGCAAAAATCAATGAATATTGTAAATGCACAAACAGTAATATCTCCACATTGCACGGTGCAATTCTGAAATTTTTAGCTTTTTCCTGTTAATCCTAGCATGATAAAGAAGATTCAAAGAGAGTGAGATGCCAGCTCCTTTCATTCAGTCAGTAGCTTCAAACATTTCTGGTATATGAAAAACATGTTTTTCAATGGCAAAAATCAATGAATATTGTAAATGCACAAACAGTAATATCTCCACATTGCACGGTGCAATTCTGAAATTTTTAGCTTTTTCCTGTTAATCCTAGCATGATAAAGAAGATTCAAAGAGAGTGAGATGCCAGCTCCTTTCATTCAGTCAGTAGCTTCAAACATTTCTGGTATATGAAAAACATGTTTTTCAATGGCAAAAATCAATGAATATTGTAAATGCACAAACAGTAATATCTCCACATTGCACGGTGCAATTCTGAAATTTTTAGCTTTTTCCTGTTAATCCTAGCATGATAAAGAAGATTCAAAGAGAGTGAGATGCCAGCTCCTTTCATTCAGTCAGTAGCTTCAAACATTTCTGGTGAACATGTTTTTCAATGGCAAAAATCAATGAATATTGTAAATGCACAAACAGTAATATCTCCACATTGCACGGTGCAATTCTGAAATTTTTAGCTTTTTCCTGTTAATCCTAGCATGATAAAGAAGATTCAAAGAGAGTGAGATGCCAGCTCCTTTCATTCAGTCAGTAGCTTCAAACATTTCTGGTATATGAAAAACATGTTTTTCAATGGCAAAAATCAATGAATATTGTAAATGCACAAACAGTAATATCTCCACATTGCACGGTGCAATTCTGAAATTTTTAGCTTTTTCCTGTTAATCCTAGCATGATAAAGAAGATTCAAAGAGAGTGAGATGCCAGCTCCTTTCATTCAGTCAGTAGCTTCAAACATTTCTGGTATATGAAAAACATGTTTTTCAATGGCAAAAATCAATGAATATTGTAAATGCACAAACAGTAATATCTCCACATTGCACGGTGCAATTCTGAAATTTTTAGCTTTTTCCTGTTAATCCTAGCATGATAAAGAAGATTCAAAGAGAGTGAGATGCCAGCTCCTTTCATTCAGTCAGTAGCTTCAAACATTTCTGGTATATGAAAAACATGTTTTTCAATGGCAAAAATCAATGAATATTGTAAATGCACAAACAGTAATATCTCCACATTGCACGGTGCAATTCTGAAATTTTTAGCTTTTTCCTGTTAATCCTAGCATGATAAAGAAGATTCAAAGAGAGTGAGATGCCAGCTCCTTTCATTCAGTCAGTAGCTTCAAACATTTCTGGTATATGAAAAACATGTTTTTCAATGGCAAAAATCAATGAATATTGTAAATGCACAAACAGTAATATCTCCACATTGCACGGTGCAATTCTGAAATTTTTAGCTTTTTCCTGTTAATCCTAGCATGATAAAGAAGATTCAAAGAGAGTGAGATGCCAGCTCCTTTCATTCAGTCAGTAGCTTCAAACATTTCTGGTATATGAAACATGTTTTTCAATGGCAAAAATCAATGAATATTGTAAATGCACAAACAGTAATATCTCCACATTGCACGGTGCAATTCTGAAATTTTTAGCTTTTTCCTGTTAATCCTAGCATGATAAAGAAGATTCAAAGAGAGTGAGATGCCAGCTCCTTTCATTCAGTCAGTAGCTTCAAACATTTCTGGTATATGAAAAACATGTTTTTCAATGGCAAAAATCAATGAATATTGTAAATGCACAAACAGTAATATCTCCACATTGCACGGTGCAATTCTGAAATTTTTAGCTTTTTCCTGTTAATCCTAGCATGATAAAGAAGATTCAAAGAGAGTGAGATGCCAGCTCCTTTCATTCAGTCAGTAGCTTCAAACATTTCTGGTATATGAAAACATGTTTTTCAATGGCAAAAATCAATGAATATTGTAAATGCACAAACAGTAATATCTCCACATTGCACGGTGCAATTCTGAAATTTTTAGCTTTTTCCTGTTAATCCTAGCATGATAAAGAAGATTCAAAGAGAGTGAGATGCCAGCTCCTTTCATTCAGTCAGTAGCTTCAAACATTTCTGGTATATGAAAAACATGTTTTTCAATGGCAAAAATCAATGAATATTGTAAATGCACAAACAGTAATATCTCCACATTGCACGGTGCAATTCTGAAATTTTTAGCTTTTTCCTGTTAATCCTAGCATGATAAAGAAGATTCAAAGAGAGTGAGATGCCAGCTCCTTTCATTCAGTCAGTAGCTTCAAACATTTCTGGTATATGAAAAACATGTTTTTCAATGGCAAAAATCAATGAATATTGTAAATGCACAAACAGTAATATCTCCACATTGCACGGTGCAATTCTGAAATTTTTAGCTTTTTCCTGTTAATCCTAGCATGATAAAGAAGATTCAAAGAGAGTGAGATGCCAGCTCCTTTCATTCAGTCAGTAGCTTCAAACATTTCTGGTATATGAAAAACATGTTTTTCAATGGCAAAAATCAATGAATATTGTAAATGCACAAACAGTAATATCTCCACATTGCACGGTGCAATTCTGAAATTTTTAGCTTTTTCCTGTTAATCCTAGCATGATAAAGAAGATTCAAAGAGAGTGAGATGCCAGCTCCTTTCATTCAGTCAGTAGCTTCAAACATTTCTGGTATAAAAACATGTTTTTCAATGGCAAAAATCAATGAATATTGTAAATGCACAAACAGTAATATCTCCACATTGCACGGTGCAATTCTGAAATTTTTAGCTTTTTCCTGTTAATCCTAGCATGATAAAGAAGATTCAAAGAGAGTGAGATGCCAGCTCCTTTCATTCAGTCAGTAGCTTCAAACATTTCTGGTATATGAAAAACATGTTTTTCAATGGCAAAAATCAATGAATATTGTAAATGCACAAACAGTAATATCTCCACATTGCACGGTGCAATTCTGAAATTTTTAGCTTTTTCCTGTTAATCCTAGCATGATAAAGAAGATTCAAAGAGAGTGAGATGCCAGCTCCTTTCATTCAGTCAGTAGCTTCAAACATTTCTGGTATATGAAAAACATGTTTTTCAATGGCAAAAATCAATGAATATTGTAAATGCACAAACAGTAATATCTCCACATTGCACGGTGCAATTCTGAAATTTTTAGCTTTTTCCTGTTAATCCTAGCATGATAAAGAAGATTCAAAGAGAGTGAGATGCCAGCTCCTTTCATTCAGTCAGTAGCTTCAAACATTTCTGGACGTTTATCAATGAAAAACATGTTTTTCAATGGCAAAAATCAATGAATATTGTAAATGCACAAACAGTAATATCTCCACATTGCACGGTGCAATTCTGAAATTTTTAGCTTTTTCCTGTTAATCCTAGCATGATAAAGAAGATTCAAAGAGAGTGAGATGCCAGCTCCTTTCATTCAGTCAGTAGCTTCAAACATTTCTGGTATATGAAAAACATGTTTTTCAATGGCAAAAATCAATGAATATTGTAAATGCACAAACAGTAATATCTCCACATTGCACGGTGCAATTCTGAAATTTTTAGCTTTTTCCTGTTAATCCTAGCATGATAAAGAAGATTCAAAGAGAGTGAGATGCCAGCTCCTTTCATTCAGTCAGTAGCTTCAAACATTTCTGGTATATGAAAAACATGTTTTTCAATGGCAAAAATCAATGAATATTGTAAATGCACAAACAGTAATATCTCCACATTGCACGGTGCAATTCTGAAATTTTTAGCTTTTTCCTGTTAATCCTAGCATGATAAAGAAGATTCAAAGAGAGTGAGATGCCAGCTCCTTTCATTCAGTCAGTAGCTTCAAACATTTCTGGTATATGAAAAACATGTTTTTCAATGGCAAAAATCAATGAATATTGTAAATGCACAAACAGTAATATCTCCACATTGCACGGTGCAATTCTGAAATTTTTAGCTTTTTCCTGTTAATCCTAGCATGATAAAGAAGATTCAAAGAGAGTGAGATGCCAGCTCCTTTCATTCAGTCAGTAGCTTCAAACATTTCTGGTATATGAAAAACATGTTTTTCAATGGCAAAAATCAATGAATATTGTAAATGCACAAACAGTAATATCTCCACATTGCACGGTGCAATTCTGAAATTTTTAGCTTTTTCCTGTTAATCCTAGCATGATAAAGAAGATTCAAAGAGAGTGAGATGCCAGCTCCTTTCATTCAGTCAGTAGCTTCAAACATTTCTGGTATGAACTGTTTTTCAATGGCAAAAATCAATGAATATTGTAAATGCACAAACAGTAATATCTCCACATTGCACGGTGCAATTCTGAAATTTTTAGCTTTTTCCTGTTAATCCTAGCATGATAAAGAAGATTCAAAGAGAGTGAGATGCCAGCTCCTTTCATTCAGTCAGTAGCTTCAAACATTTCTGGTATATGAAAAACATGTTTTTCAATGGCAAAAATCAATGAATATTGTAAATGCACAAACAGTAATATCTCCACATTGCACGGTGCAATTCTGAAATTTTTAGCTTTTTCCTGTTAATCCTAGCATGATAAAGAAGATTCAAAGAGAGTGAGATGCCAGCTCCTTTCATTCAGTCAGTAGCTTCAAACATTTCTGGTATATGAAAAACATGTTTTTCAATGGCAAAAATCAATGAATATTGTAAATGCACAAACAGTAATATCTCCACATTGCACGGTGCAATTCTGAAATTTTTAGCTTTTTCCTGTTAATCCTAGCATGATAAAGAAGATTCAAAGAGAGTGAGATGCCAGCTCCTTTCATTCAGTCAGTAGCTTCAAACATTTCTGGTATATGAAAAACATGTTTTTCAATGGCAAAAATCAATGAATATTGTAAATGCACAAACAGTAATATCTCCACATTGCACGGTGCAATTCTGAAATTTTTAGCTTTTTCCTGTTAATCCTAGCATGATAAAGAAGATTCAAAGAGAGTGAGATGCCAGCTCCTTTCATTCAGTCAGTAGCTTCAAACATTTCTGGTATATGAAAACATGTTTTTCAATGGCAAAAATCAATGAATATTGTAAATGCACAAACAGTAATATCTCCACATTGCACGGTGCAATTCTGAAATTTTTAGCTTTTTCCTGTTAATCCTAGCATGATAAAGAAGATTCAAAGAGAGTGAGATGCCAGCTCCTTTCATTCAGTCAGTAGCTTCAAACATTTCTGGTATATGAAAAACATGTTTTTCAATGGCAAAAATCAATGAATATTGTAAATGCACAAACAGTAATATCTCCACATTGCACGGTGCAATTCTGAAATTTTTAGCTTTTTCCTGTTAATCCTAGCATGATAAAGAAGATTCAAAGAGAGTGAGATGCCAGCTCCTTTCATTCAGTCAGTAGCTTCAAACATTTCTGGTATATGAAAAACATGTTTTTCAATGGCAAAAATCAATGAATATTGTAAATGCACAAACAGTAATATCTCCACATTGCACGGTGCAATTCTGAAATTTTTAGCTTTTTCCTGTTAATCCTAGCATGATAAAGAAGATTCAAAGAGAGTGAGATGCCAGCTCCTTTCATTCAGTCAGTAGCTTCAAACATTTCTGGTATATGAAAACATGTTTTTCAATGGCAAAAATCAATGAATATTGTAAATGCACAAACAGTAATATCTCCACATTGCACGGTGCAATTCTGAAATTTTTAGCTTTTTCCTGTTAATCCTAGCATGATAAAGAAGATTCAAAGAGAGTGAGATGCCAGCTCCTTTCATTCAGTCAGTAGCTTCAAACATTTCTGGTATATGAAAAACATGTTTTTCAATGGCAAAAATCAATGAATATTGTAAATGCACAAACAGTAATATCTCCACATTGCACGGTGCAATTCTGAAATTTTTAGCTTTTTCCTGTTAATCCTAGCATGATAAAGAAGATTCAAAGAGAGTGAGATGCCAGCTCCTTTCATTCAGTCAGTAGCTTCAAACATTTCTGGTATATGAAAAACATGTTTTTCAATGGCAAAAATCAATGAATATTGTAAATGCACAAACAGTAATATCTCCACATTGCACGGTGCAATTCTGAAATTTTTAGCTTTTTCCTGTTAATCCTAGCATGATAAAGAAGATTCAAAGAGAGTGAGATGCCAGCTCCTTTCATTCAGTCAGTAGCTTCAAACATTTCTGGTATATGAAAAACATGTTTTTCAATGGCAAAAATCAATGAATATTGTAAATGCACAAACAGTAATATCTCCACATTGCACGGTGCAATTCTGAAATTTTTAGCTTTTTCCTGTTAATCCTAGCATGATAAAGAAGATTCAAAGAGAGTGAGATGCCAGCTCCTTTCATTCAGTCAGTAGCTTCAAACATTTCTGGTTGAAAAACATGTTTTTCAATGGCAAAAATCAATGAATATTGTAAATGCACAAACAGTAATATCTCCACATTGCACGGTGCAATTCTGAAATTTTTAGCTTTTTCCTGTTAATCCTAGCATGATAAAGAAGATTCAAAGAGAGTGAGATGCCAGCTCCTTTCATTCAGTCAGTAGCTTCAAACATTTCTGGTATATGAAAAACATGTTTTTCAATGGCAAAAATCAATGAATATTGTAAATGCACAAACAGTAATATCTCCACATTGCACGGTGCAATTCTGAAATTTTTAGCTTTTTCCTGTTAATCCTAGCATGATAAAGAAGATTCAAAGAGAGTGAGATGCCAGCTCCTTTCATTCAGTCAGTAGCTTCAAACATTTCTGGTATATGAAAACATGTTTTTCAATGGCAAAAATCAATGAATATTGTAAATGCACAAACAGTAATATCTCCACATTGCACGGTGCAATTCTGAAATTTTTAGCTTTTTCCTGTTAATCCTAGCATGATAAAGAAGATTCAAAGAGAGTGAGATGCCAGCTCCTTTCATTCAGTCAGTAGCTTCAAACATTTCTGGTATATGAAAAACATGTTTTTCAATGGCAAAAATCAATGAATATTGTAAATGCACAAACAGTAATATCTCCACATTGCACGGTGCAATTCTGAAATTTTTAGCTTTTTCCTGTTAATCCTAGCATGATAAAGAAGATTCAAAGAGAGTGAGATGCCAGCTCCTTTCATTCAGTCAGTAGCTTCAAACATTTCTGGTATATGAACATGTTTTTCAATGGCAAAAATCAATGAATATTGTAAATGCACAAACAGTAATATCTCCACATTGCACGGTGCAATTCTGAAATTTTTAGCTTTTTCCTGTTAATCCTAGCATGATAAAGAAGATTCAAAGAGAGTGAGATGCCAGCTCCTTTCATTCAGTCAGTAGCTTCAAACATTTCTGGTATATGAAAACATGTTTTTCAATGGCAAAAATCAATGAATATTGTAAATGCACAAACAGTAATATCTCCACATTGCACGGTGCAATTCTGAAATTTTTAGCTTTTTCCTGTTAATCCTAGCATGATAAAGAAGATTCAAAGAGAGTGAGATGCCAGCTCCTTTCATTCAGTCAGTAGCTTCAAACATTTCTGGTATATGAAAACATGTTTTTCAATGGCAAAAATCAATGAATATTGTAAATGCACAAACAGTAATATCTCCACATTGCACGGTGCAATTCTGAAATTTTTAGCTTTTTCCTGTTAATCCTAGCATGATAAAGAAGATTCAAAGAGAGTGAGATGCCAGCTCCTTTCATTCAGTCAGTAGCTTCAAACATTTCTGGTATATGAAAAACATGTTTTTCAATGGCAAAAATCAATGAATATTGTAAATGCACAAACAGTAATATCTCCACATTGCACGGTGCAATTCTGAAATTTTTAGCTTTTTCCTGTTAATCCTAGCATGATAAAGAAGATTCAAAGAGAGTGAGATGCCAGCTCCTTTCATTCAGTCAGTAGCTTCAAACATTTCTGGTATATGAAAAACATGTTTTTCAATGGCAAAAATCAATGAATATTGTAAATGCACAAACAGTAATATCTCCACATTGCACGGTGCAATTCTGAAATTTTTAGCTTTTTCCTGTTAATCCTAGCATGATAAAGAAGATTCAAAGAGAGTGAGATGCCAGCTCCTTTCATTCAGTCAGTAGCTTCAAACATTTCTGGTATATGAAAAACATGTTTTTCAATGGCAAAAATCAATGAATATTGTAAATGCACAAACAGTAATATCTCCACATTGCACGGTGCAATTCTGAAATTTTTAGCTTTTTCCTGTTAATCCTAGCATGATAAAGAAGATTCAAAGAGAGTGAGATGCCAGCTCCTTTCATTCAGTCAGTAGCTTCAAACATTTCTGGTATATGAAAAACATGTTTTTCAATGGCAAAAATCAATGAATATTGTAAATGCACAAACAGTAATATCTCCACATTGCACGGTGCAATTCTGAAATTTTTAGCTTTTTCCTGTTAATCCTAGCATGATAAAGAAGATTCAAAGAGAGTGAGATGCCAGCTCCTTTCATTCAGTCAGTAGCTTCAAACATTTCTGGTATATGAAAAACATGTTTTTCAATGGCAAAAATCAATGAATATTGTAAATGCACAAACAGTAATATCTCCACATTGCACGGTGCAATTCTGAAATTTTTAGCTTTTTCCTGTTAATCCTAGCATGATAAAGAAGATTCAAAGAGAGTGAGATGCCAGCTCCTTTCATTCAGTCAGTAGCTTCAAACATTTCTGGTATATGAACATGTTTTTCAATGGCAAAAATCAATGAATATTGTAAATGCACAAACAGTAATATCTCCACATTGCACGGTGCAATTCTGAAATTTTTAGCTTTTTCCTGTTAATCCTAGCATGATAAAGAAGATTCAAAGAGAGTGAGATGCCAGCTCCTTTCATTCAGTCAGTAGCTTCAAACATTTCTGGTATATGAAAAACATGTTTTTCAATGGCAAAAATCAATGAATATTGTAAATGCACAAACAGTAATATCTCCACATTGCACGGTGCAATTCTGAAATTTTTAGCTTTTTCCTGTTAATCCTAGCATGATAAAGAAGATTCAAAGAGAGTGAGATGCCAGCTCCTTTCATTCAGTCAGTAGCTTCAAACATTTCTGGTATATGAAAAACATGTTTTTCAATGGCAAAAATCAATGAATATTGTAAATGCACAAACAGTAATATCTCCACATTGCACGGTGCAATTCTGAAATTTTTAGCTTTTTCCTGTTAATCCTAGCATGATAAAGAAGATTCAAAGAGAGTGAGATGCCAGCTCCTTTCATTCAGTCAGTAGCTTCAAACATTTCTGGTATATGAAACATGTTTTTCAATGGCAAAAATCAATGAATATTGTAAATGCACAAACAGTAATATCTCCACATTGCACGGTGCAATTCTGAAATTTTTAGCTTTTTCCTGTTAATCCTAGCATGATAAAGAAGATTCAAAGAGAGTGAGATGCCAGCTCCTTTCATTCAGTCAGTAGCTTCAAACATTTCTGGTATATGAAAAACATGTTTTTCAATGGCAAAAATCAATGAATATTGTAAATGCACAAACAGTAATATCTCCACATTGCACGGTGCAATTCTGAAATTTTTAGCTTTTTCCTGTTAATCCTAGCATGATAAAGAAGATTCAAAGAGAGTGAGATGCCAGCTCCTTTCATTCAGTCAGTAGCTTCAAACATTTCTGGTATATGAAAAACATGTTTTTCAATGGCAAAAATCAATGAATATTGTAAATGCACAAACAGTAATATCTCCACATTGCACGGTGCAATTCTGAAATTTTTAGCTTTTTCCTGTTAATCCTAGCATGATAAAGAAGATTCAAAGAGAGTGAGATGCCAGCTCCTTTCATTCAGTCAGTAGCTTCAAACATTTCTGGATAACATGTTTTTCAATGGCAAAAATCAATGAATATTGTAAATGCACAAACAGTAATATCTCCACATTGCACGGTGCAATTCTGAAATTTTTAGCTTTTTCCTGTTAATCCTAGCATGATAAAGAAGATTCAAAGAGAGTGAGATGCCAGCTCCTTTCATTCAGTCAGTAGCTTCAAACATTTCTGGTATATGAAAAACATGTTTTTCAATGGCAAAAATCAATGAATATTGTAAATGCACAAACAGTAATATCTCCACATTGCACGGTGCAATTCTGAAATTTTTAGCTTTTTCCTGTTAATCCTAGCATGATAAAGAAGATTCAAAGAGAGTGAGATGCCAGCTCCTTTCATTCAGTCAGTAGCTTCAAACATTTCTGGTATATGAAAAACATGTTTTTCAATGGCAAAAATCAATGAATATTGTAAATGCACAAACAGTAATATCTCCACATTGCACGGTGCAATTCTGAAATTTTTAGCTTTTTCCTGTTAATCCTAGCATGATAAAGAAGATTCAAAGAGAGTGAGATGCCAGCTCCTTTCATTCAGTCAGTAGCTTCAAACATTTCTGGTATATGAAAAACATGTTTTTCAATGGCAAAAATCAATGAATATTGTAAATGCACAAACAGTAATATCTCCACATTGCACGGTGCAATTCTGAAATTTTTAGCTTTTTCCTGTTAATCCTAGCATGATAAAGAAGATTCAAAGAGAGTGAGATGCCAGCTCCTTTCATTCAGTCAGTAGCTTCAAACATTTCTGGTATATGAAAAACATGTTTTTCAATGGCAAAAATCAATGAATATTGTAAATGCACAAACAGTAATATCTCCACATTGCACGGTGCAATTCTGAAATTTTTAGCTTTTTCCTGTTAATCCTAGCATGATAAAGAAGATTCAAAGAGAGTGAGATGCCAGCTCCTTTCATTCAGTCAGTAGCTTCAAACATTTCTGGTATATGAAAAACATGTTTTTCAATGGCAAAAATCAATGAATATTGTAAATGCACAAACAGTAATATCTCCACATTGCACGGTGCAATTCTGAAATTTTTAGCTTTTTCCTGTTAATCCTAGCATGATAAAGAAGATTCAAAGAGAGTGAGATGCCAGCTCCTTTCATTCAGTCAGTAGCTTCAAACATTTCTGGTATATGAAAAACATGTTTTTCAATGGCAAAAATCAATGAATATTGTAAATGCACAAACAGTAATATCTCCACATTGCACGGTGCAATTCTGAAATTTTTAGCTTTTTCCTGTTAATCCTAGCATGATAAAGAAGATTCAAAGAGAGTGAGATGCCAGCTCCTTTCATTCAGTCAGTAGCTTCAAACATTTCTGGTATATGAAAAACATGTTTTTCAATGGCAAAAATCAATGAATATTGTAAATGCACAAACAGTAATATCTCCACATTGCACGGTGCAATTCTGAAATTTTTAGCTTTTTCCTGTTAATCCTAGCATGATAAAGAAGATTCAAAGAGAGTGAGATGCCAGCTCCTTTCATTCAGTCAGTAGCTTCAAACATTTCTGGTATATGAAAAACATGTTTTTCAATGGCAAAAATCAATGAATATTGTAAATGCACAAACAGTAATATCTCCACATTGCACGGTGCAATTCTGAAATTTTTAGCTTTTTCCTGTTAATCCTAGCATGATAAAGAAGATTCAAAGAGAGTGAGATGCCAGCTCCTTTCATTCAGTCAGTAGCTTCAAACATTTCTGGTATATGAAAAACATGTTTTTCAATGGCAAAAATCAATGAATATTGTAAATGCACAAACAGTAATATCTCCACATTGCACGGTGCAATTCTGAAATTTTTAGCTTTTTCCTGTTAATCCTAGCATGATAAAGAAGATTCAAAGAGAGTGAGATGCCAGCTCCTTTCATTCAGTCAGTAGCTTCAAACATTTCTGGTATATGAAAAACATGTTTTTCAATGGCAAAAATCAATGAATATTGTAAATGCACAAACAGTAATATCTCCACATTGCACGGTGCAATTCTGAAATTTTTAGCTTTTTCCTGTTAATCCTAGCATGATAAAGAAGATTCAAAGAGAGTGAGATGCCAGCTCCTTTCATTCAGTCAGTAGCTTCAAACATTTCGTGGTATATGAAAAACATGTTTTTCAATGGCAAAAATCAATGAATATTGTAAATGCACAAACAGTAATATCTCCACATTGCACGGTGCAATTCTGAAATTTTTAGCTTTTTCCTGTTAATCCTAGCATGATAAAGAAGATTCAAAGAGAGTGAGATGCCAGCTCCTTTCATTCAGTCAGTAGCTTCAAACATTTCTGGTATATGAAAAACATGTTTTTCAATGGCAAAAATCAATGAATATTGTAAATGCACAAACAGTAATATCTCCACATTGCACGGTGCAATTCTGAAATTTTTAGCTTTTTCCTGTTAATCCTAGCATGATAAAGAAGATTCAAAGAGAGTGAGATGCCAGCTCCTTTCATTCAGTCAGTAGCTTCAAACATTTCTGGTATATGAAAAACATGTTTTTCAATGGCAAAAATCAATGAATATTGTAAATGCACAAACAGTAATATCTCCACATTGCACGGTGCAATTCTGAAATTTTTAGCTTTTTCCTGTTAATCCTAGCATGATAAAGAAGATTCAAAGAGAGTGAGATGCCAGCTCCTTTCATTCAGTCAGTAGCTTCAAACATTTCTGGTATATGAAAAACATGTTTTTCAATGGCAAAAATCAATGAATATTGTAAATGCACAAACAGTAATATCTCCACATTGCACGGTGCAATTCTGAAATTTTTAGCTTTTTCCTGTTAATCCTAGCATGATAAAGAAGATTCAAAGAGAGTGAGATGCCAGCTCCTTTCATTCAGTCAGTAGCTTCAAACATTTCTGGTTATGAAAAACAGTTTTTCAATGGCAAAAATCAATGAATATTGTAAATGCACAAACAGTAATATCTCCACATTGCACGGTGCAATTCTGAAATTTTTAGCTTTTTCCTGTTAATCCTAGCATGATAAAGAAGATTCAAAGAGAGTGAGATGCCAGCTCCTTTCATTCAGTCAGTAGCTTCAAACATTTCTGGTATATGAAAAACATGTTTTTCAATGGCAAAAATCAATGAATATTGTAAATGCACAAACAGTAATATCTCCACATTGCACGGTGCAATTCTGAAATTTTTAGCTTTTTCCTGTTAATCCTAGCATGATAAAGAAGATTCAAAGAGAGTGAGATGCCAGCTCCTTTCATTCAGTCAGTAGCTTCAAACATTTCTGGATATGAAAAACATGTTTTTCAATGGCAAAAATCAATGAATATTGTAAATGCACAAACAGTAATATCTCCACATTGCACGGTGCAATTCTGAAATTTTTAGCTTTTTCCTGTTAATCCTAGCATGATAAAGAAGATTCAAAGAGAGTGAGATGCCAGCTCCTTTCATTCAGTCAGTAGCTTCAAACATTTCTGGATAACATGTTTTTCAATGGCAAAAATCAATGAATATTGTAAATGCACAAACAGTAATATCTCCACATTGCACGGTGCAATTCTGAAATTTTTAGCTTTTTCCTGTTAATCCTAGCATGATAAAGAAGATTCAAAGAGAGTGAGATGCCAGCTCCTTTCATTCAGTCAGTAGCTTCAAACATTTCTGGTATATGAAAACGTTTTTCAATGGCAAAAATCAATGAATATTGTAAATGCACAAACAGTAATATCTCCACATTGCACGGTGCAATTCTGAAATTTTTTGCTTTTTCCTGCTAATCCTAGCATGATAAAGAAGATTCAAAGAGAGTGAGATGCCAGCTCCTTTCATTCAGTCAGTAGCTTCAAACATTTCTGGACGTTTTTCAATGGCAAAAATCAATGAATATTGTAAATGCACAAACAGTAATATCTCCACATTGCACGGTGCAATTCTGAATTTTTTGCTTTTTCCTGTTAATCCTAGCATGATAAAGAAGATTCAAAGAGAGTGAGATGCCAGCTCCTTTCATTCAGTCAGTAGCTTCAAACATTTCTGGTATATGAAAAACATGTTTTTCAATGGCAAAAATCAATGAATATTGTAAATGCACAAACAGTAATATCTCCACATTGCACGGTGCAATTCTGAAATTTTTAGCTTTTTCCTGTTAATCCTAGCATGATAAAGAAGATTCAAAGAGAGTGAGATGCCAGCTCCTTTCATTCAGTCAGTAGCTTCAAACATTTCTGGTATATGAAAAACAGTTTTTCAATGGCAAAAATCAATGAATATTGTAAATGCACAAACAGTAATATCTCCACATTGCACGGTGCAATTCTGAAATTTTTAGCTTTTTCCTGTTAATCCTAGCATGATAAAGAAGATTCAAAGAGAGTGAGATGCCAGCTCCTTTCATTCAGTCAGTAGCTTCAAACATTTCTGGTATATGAAAAACATGTTTTTCAATGGCAAAAATCAATGAATATTGTAAATGCACAAACAGTAATATCTCCACATTGCACGGTGCAATTCTGAAATTTTTAGCTTTTTCCTGTTAATCCTAGCATGATAAAGAAGATTCAAAGAGAGTGAGATGCCAGCTCCTTTCATTCAGTCAGTAGCTTCAAACATTTCTGGTATATGAAAAACATGTTTTTCAATGGCAAAAATCAATGAATATTGTAAATGCACAAACAGTAATATCTCCACATTGCACGGTGCAATTCTGAAATTTTTAGCTTTTTCCTGTTAATCCTAGCATGATAAAGAAGATTCAAAGAGAGTGAGATGCCAGCTCCTTTCATTCAGTCAGTAGCTTCAAACATTTCTGGTATATGAAAAACATGTTTTTCAATGGCAAAAATCAATGAATATTGTAAATGCACAAACAGTAATATCTCCACATTGCACGGTGCAATTCTGAAATTTTTAGCTTTTTCCTGTTAATCCTAGCATGATAAAGAAGATTCAAAGAGAGTGAGATGCCAGCTCCTTTCATTCAGTCAGTAGCTTCAAACATTTCTGGACGTTTTTCAATGGCAAAAATCAATGAATATTGTAAATGCACAAACAGTAATATCTCCACATTGCACGGTGCAATTCTGAAATTTTTAGCTTTTTCCTGTTAATCCTAGCATGATAAAGAAGATTCAAAGAGAGTGAGATGCCAGCTCCTTTCATTCAGTCAGTAGCTTCAAACATTTCTGGACGTTTTTCAATGGCAAAAATCAATGAATATTGTAAATGCACAAACAGTAATATCTCCACATTGCACGGTGCAATTCTGAAATTTTTAGCTTTTTCCTGTTAATCCTAGCATGATAAAGAAGATTCAAAGAGAGTGAGATGCCAGCTCCTTTCATTCAGTCAGTAGCTTCAAACATTTCTGGACGTTTTTCAATGGCAAAAATCAATGAATATTGTAAATGCACAAACAGTAATATCTCCACATTGCACGGTGCAATTCTGAAATTTTTAGCTTTTTCCTGTTAATCCTAGCATGATAAAGAAGATTCAAAGAGAGTGAGATGCCAGCTCCTTTCATTCAGTCAGTAGCTTCAAACATTTCTGGACGTTTTTCAATGGCAAAAATCAATGAATATTGTAAATGCACAAACAGTAATATCTCCACATTGCACGGTGCAATTCTGAAATTTTTAGCTTTTTCCTGTTAATCCTAGCATGATAAAGAAGATTCAAAGAGAGTGAGATGCCAGCTCCTTTCATTCAGTCAGTAGCTTCAAACATTTCTGGTATATGAAAAACAGTTTTTCAATGGCAAAAATCAATGAATATTGTAAATGCACAAACAGTAATATCTCCACATTGCACGGTGCAATTCTGAAATTTTTTAGCTTTTTCCTGCTAATCCTAGCATGATAAAGAAGATTCAAAGAGAGTGAGATGCCAGCTCCTTTCATTCAGTCAGTAGCTTCAAACATTTCTGGTATATGAAAAACATGTTTTTCAATGGCAAAAATCAATGAATATTGTAAATGCACAAACAGTAATATCTCCACATTGCACGGTGCAATTCTGAAATTTTTAGCTTTTTCCTGTTAATCCTAGCATGATAAAGAAGATTCAAAGAGAGTGAGATGCCAGCTCCTTTCATTCAGTCAGTAGCTTCAAACATTTCTGGTATATGAAAAACATGTTTTTCAATGGCAAAAATCAATGAATATTGTAAATGCACAAACAGTAATATCTCCACATTGCACGGTGCAATTCTGAAATTTTTAGCTTTTTCCTGTTAATCCTAGCATGATAAAGAAGATTCAAAGAGAGTGAGATGCCAGCTCCTTTCATTCAGTCAGTAGCTTCAAAC